>NC_137000.1:8456630-8584130 GCF_032717465.1 Coenobita brevimanus | reverse complement strand
GGGTACAGATTAAAAACAATGATATACTAACCGTAGTAACTAAGAATTCTTATTTATCTATTTTTTTTTTTAAAGAACTAGAGACAAGACAAGCAAGGGTTTTGCAGGATTCCTTTCTTGTCCTTCCCGAAAAACAAAACCTCAGTTACGAAAGGGAAATTAATTGTAGGTTTGCTTGTGGAGTCTGGTCCTGTTCTATTAGTAGCCTAGCTTAACCCATCCTAGTCTAACATGAATAAGGAACTGGTGATGTATAGCATATGGCAGTCTGCCGATACAGTCGGGTCACTAGCTCTTTTACATTCTTTACTCTGTCATAACAGAACCCCCTTCCCTCCCAACATACACACATACATCGCCAGCACGCACCCTTCCTATAGAGGTCCCTAGTGCACGCTGCCACCAGGTTGACGATGTTGACGTGGCGACCAATGTGCATGAGAATCTTCAGTTCAGACTGGAGGGCGTGCAGTTGAGCGCGGTCACTCCTGGACTTGATCATCTTGACGGCAGCAGTGATGGGCTGGGGACCGCCTGTGTCGACCGTGGCACGGTAAACGCGACCGAACGCACCGCTACCCAACAGTTTGTCTGTACCAATATTGTCAGAAACATAAATTGACATGTTGCGCTTACAATGACATATCTGAGAATGCCTGAGACCTCTGACTCGTCAGCTTTACATAATTATACAGCTAACAATCAGTACACGTAACAAGTCATGCCTGCACCAAAATATTTTTAAAAATGCTTTTCTGATTACGGATAACAGAGAGAGAGAGGGGAAAAAAAAAATCAATTTTAGAATATTACACTACTACTGTTGATCATAATTTTTCACTAAGAAAAACAAGCCCAACTGTTATCATTAGAGGTAGTATGACACAGCAGTAACTTGACAAAATAGATTCAACTCGTGTCTGCCTCCAATTACTCGTACATCATGAATCTCTAACTACTGACTTTTAAGACATACCAGTAACTAATGTCAGTTTGGATGACCTTAATGATAAGAAACGGTAACTGTATTAAAAATGTGTTACTTCCCACTAACATCCACATAAACACTAACATATACTGATAAAACATAAAAAGACAACTGCATCAGAAGCTGAATAAAGTATAACACAAACAAGTTCTGAAGCTGTCTCCACGAACAATTACCAAATGTGATATTGTGCCTGGCCACCTCAAACTTAGGCCTGTATGGAAGGAGGTCTGCCTGGTGCTGGAGGCCGAGATGAGAGGTGAGGGCCTCCACGTTGCCTTTCTCCCACGCCCTCTGAGCCGCTAGTTGTAACCTCCGCGACCTCCACTGTCATAGTAGGGTTGACTGTATTAGTTTCTTTTATATAATTTAGCGGGAAAACAGACTGTCCTGAATGACACACACGCACACACACACACACACACACAGGGCTCATGCCACACGAAGATCGGGTGACGAACGCTGTAAACACATAGCCAACGTGTACTACGAACTGTGAAAGTTTGATAATAAATATGCAATTTTGGGGGGTTATATTTTCACAGCAATAGTTTCATTTTTGTTTCTTTGCTATGTGTTAGAAAGCTGAATCTTAAAAAAAAATCTCATACGCAACTCAAAGCCCAGGAAAGTCAATAAATATGGTACAATCAGGGGCAAAACTGTGCCTACTTTAACACTGCATCTACTTTACACTTACAGTGCATTCGTCTCATTCTTCACTGACTCATTACATATTACATATTATATATATATATATATATATATATATATATATATATATATATATATATATATATATATATATATATATATATATATATATATATATAAAATCTATGAGAAAGATAGCCTGTCTCACCTTAGGAGTAGCAGCCATCAAAGGAAAGTGAAAAGGAAAGCAAGTGAAGCATTAGAGGAACTTTTGTCTCTGACTGTACCTGAGCAGTAGCAACAGTAGGCCCATACTAACCAGACGCAGGCTGTAGCGAAGGGTGAGGATGAGCGAGGGCAAAAGCAGCAGCGGCAGCAGTACGGTCGTCAGCAGAACCGTCGTTACTGGGGAAGGTAAGAAATCAAACAGCGTTAACATAATTAGAAGGTCACCTCTCTTAGTGCAGGATATCTCGTCTTGCATGGGTAAGACACTATCTTCAGTAACTTCTTCACTTAAAAAGATGCCATTTTTATTTCATCCTTGCCACTTCCCGGCGACTCTACTGATCTCAGAGGATCTGTGGCAGAGAAGGGATTAATGTATTATCATTTTGTAAATCAGAAAGTCCCCTTTTTATTCTGTCTTTTATCCTCCTTTTTTACTGTTAAGTCCACATTAAAAAAAAAAAAAAAAAAAAGTGCCGATTAAAGTTCCATTGCTACCAATAAAACTCAAAATACAGCCTTTTCCAATAAAACTCAAAATACAGCCTTTTCCAATAAAACTCAAAATACAGCCTTTTCCATACAGTTGTATGGATAAGGCCGTGAGATTTTGGATGACATCATTTGCATATTATAACGAGGACTTACTGTAGTAAAGTGTCTGGATGGCCGAGCTGGTACCGTAGTGAGAGGGACTGAAGGTGAAGGGGAATCAAATAACTCAGGATGATGATGATGAAAGTGACTATGGGCGAGGGGAATTCAAATAACTGCGAGGGATAATTTAAGATTACGGCGATGGTGGGGCAGGTGACTGAGGGTGAGGACAAACTACATAGATTACAGTGGTGATGGTGAAGGTGAATGAAGGTGCAAAGGAGACATAAAGATTTTATGATGGTAATGGTGAAAGTGTCTGAGGGTGAGGTAAAGCAAAAAAAAAATAATATAAATAAATAAAATTGACAAATAAATATGGGCGTGATCGTAAAGGTGACTGAGGGTGAAGCAGACTCAAACCACAATGAACGAGAACCAAATAAGTTACGATGGCGATGGTAAATGTCACTGAGGGTGTGGGAGAATTAGACAACTATGCCTGAGAACCAATCAACTTACGGTGGTGATGGTTGGTGTTGAAGGCTACGTTGAACCAGGCGTGTAGTGCCCCGGCCCGGTTCCTAGGCCAGCATTCATACCTTCCAGCATGGCCCTCCCGTCCCTTCCGTAGAACTACCACGCCGCCCCCACCCTCCACCACCACACCTCCATCACCACCACCGTCAGAGAGTTCATGTCCGTCCTGTTCGGTAAGAGGTATTGGGCCGTATTCTGAGTGGCATATCATAGCACCTCTTTCTTAGTTATTTATTCTGCAAATTACCCATCAATATTCTCTTGTGTTATGTTACTGATATAAGCTAAATTTATATAAAAACGATACAAAAAAGATCACAGGAGAGTAGTTTAACGTGCAATACGCAGAGTAAATCGCTAAGGAAGAGTTGCTACGAATCTTCTTATACCACCTAGAATACAGTCCTTTGTGCAGCAGCAGCAGCAGCAGTAGTAGTAGTAGTAATGGTAGCAGTAGTGATGCAAAAAACTGAGAGTTCGCCTTCCCTTTTGTGATCTCAGATTGAATCCTAATTACCGGTAGTGTCCTGTTCTGAGAAGTTGTGACAAACCCCCAATTATTGACGACAGTTTCTAAAGAAAGGGACGAAAAGCGAACGCACTGAAGCTTTATATATCAGAGGTATTTGCACTTTGAATTGTTTGATGTAGCTTTGCCTAATCTAGTGATGAACACAGACGTTTCATAAATAATCATCAGATATTAGGGACCTACCTTTATCTCTGCGATATAAGTTTTAAGAAGACGTAGGTAAATAATTAACTGACGAGACTATTGCCTTTCATCATCAGCAGTGATAATAACTATTTAGGTAAACACTGAGTGTGGGGATCTAGAGCACCTGCATCCTATGATCTCTTCGTGAACAGGATTCGGGGGAAAAAGTTCGCCTAATGGGGCACTTCCTCTGCTTCTCCCTTCCCTCTGCTGCCTAATATTTCCATACAGAGAGAGGCTTGGTATGTTTCTTTGCACATGCATAATTTTCTTTGATATGACATGTCAGGGTGGAAAGTGATGGACATGCCCTAGGTGTGAAGTAGACGCAGTGGGCCAGATGCCGAATTTTTGTCCCTACCACATCTACTGTACAATGTTTTTTGAATGAAGTAATATGAGTTTTGGCGAAGTAGATTTAACATAAAAATTCTGAGAAACAAACATATATGAAATAAACCAAAGTCCATCAGCGGCACCACTACACTTCACACCAAAACAGGAATCAGAAAGGGGAAACAAAACAGAACAAAAGTAAGAGAACTATCAAGAGTGTGGCAAGCGGAGAGTGAAAGAAAGTTTAAACAGTGACATGACCTTTGATCGAGAAACGTGAAAGGAAGAGGATAAAAGATATACTGTACTGTATAAGCAGAGTGGCCACTGAGAGAACGACTAAGCATCGGACTGACTTTATTCCACTGGTAGGTGGGAGGTGGTACACCCCTGGCCAGACACTCGAGGCGCAATGTCTCCCTCTTGTGTAGGGTGAGGGTCCTGTTGCGAGTAGTTGTGTTGGTGATCCAGTGGGGAGGCTCCATACCTGAGGGAAAGTGTACGAGGCATATACATACATACATGCATACATACATTCATACACACACACACACACACACACACACACACACACACACACACACACACACACACACACACAGAGTATAATAAAATTATTAAAACTTCCCACACCCCAGTGGGAAATTTCGTCAATATTCTTATTATTCTTTCTGCTTAAAAAGTAAATGGCCATCACTAGGAAGCTCTTGGACCAAGAGCCTTCAAACTTTGTCAGGTTAATCGCCCAGCTGGCAGTTCTTTTGGCCAAATATGTTGGCAATTCATCTACCGGATCACTGGATATTATCAAGAATGTAGGAAACGGATTCCGGGACGCTATCTCAGAAACAGCTGAAGCTAGCATGCTGAAATTTTACAAAAATATAGCCTTCAGGCGACCGCACTGCCGAAAGGACTATGGTTCCAATCGATTGTATATTCTATGAGATTGTCTGGAGTAAAAAACTAAGACTTTTCCAGATATTCCACATATCACCTAATTTTCCATGAAGGACTTAAGCCACAGCAACCAAACTTGGTGGACTTACAGACTGTGATGACCTAAGATGACATGCACAAGATCAGTGAACTTGAAATCAAGATCCCTTTATAGCTCGGCTTCCAGTAGGCAATGGGTGTGAGAAGTTTTTATTGATCAAAATTGTCATTTGGACAATTTTACAGTGTTCTAATTATTATATTATTACCAGCCGCGATAGCGAAGCTGGTGTGTGTGTGTGTGTGTGTGTGTGTGTGTGTGTGTGTGTGTGTGTGTGTGTGTGTGTGTTTTCACAATAACTTCGCAACCGCTGAAAATATCATCACAAAGTTTTACAGGTGAGTAGTACGGAAAAAAAGTGATCACTAGTCCGAAATTAGTGAAAGTAGGTCAAGGTCCGTCTGTCTGTTAACCCGATAACTTCGCAACCACTCAAGACATTATCACAAAATTTTACAGGTGTGTAGTAGGGATGAAAATCTAAGAGTATTGTTTTCAGTTTATGTGTCTGTCTGTGTGCCTGTGTGTCCGTTAGCACGATAACTTCGCAACCGCTCAAAATATCATCACAAAAGTTTGCAGGTGTGTAGTAGGGATGAAAATCTAAGTGTTCGAAATTAGTGAAAGGTGGTCAAGGTCTGTGTGTCTGTTACCACGATAACTTCTCAACTACTTATCATCACAAAATTTTGCAGGTGTGTGTAGGGATGAAAATCTGCTACGAGTTCGAAATCGGTGAAAGTTGGTCAAGGTCATATTCCAAGCCGCCCTAGATATGTATCGGCTCGTGGCTGGTGTGATTCCCCCCTTGGGGGGTCTCTATTTATTATCAGTAGTAGTAGCAGCAGTAGTAGTAGTAGTAATAGTAGCAAAAGTTGTAGTAGTAGCAGTAGTAATAGTATTATTTTCATCATCATCATTATTATTATCTTTTCGCTGTTTTATCATGTTTAGGATCATGTTGGTGGCCTAGTGGGAAGGCTCCATACATTAGAGTGTCGTATTTTCCTTTGGGAGATGTCATACTGTCATAACACCTCTTCCCTGGCGATTTATGCTACACATTACACCTGAATATCCTCTCGCATGTTACTAAAGCAAACTATGTCAATATTAAAACAGTATAAATACCATACAAGAGAATGTCAGATTGTAATAAGCAAAATAAGCCGGTAAAGAAAAGGTGTTACGAAGCCACCCATGCCACTTGCAATAGGGACCAGCTAAAGGTACATTCACGGACTATGACTCTATAAACTGTCTCGAAACTGTGCGCCCAGACCCGGTGAGATTATGCTAAACGAAATTGCGAATATTCAAGCGGACTGGGCTCCCGTTTCATCAGCTTATAAAATGGAGAGGGATAATTAACCGACGCTGGACACTTTACATATTATTCCCAGTATAATCTTCATTGTCGTCATCATCAGTCTTCCTCATCGTCTTCATCATTAGTCTTCCTCATCATCGTCATCAGTCCTCGTCATCGTTTTTTGCGCCATATCATCAATCTTTTCTACGTCATAATCGTCATCTTCTTCGTTGTTTTTCCTTATCGTTTTCATCACTGTTATCAGATTCATCGTCACTGTCGGTGTTGGCATCTTCGTCATTATCGTCAGCATCGTTATCACATCTCTGTCTCTGTCTGTCTGTCTCTCTCTTTCTCTCTCTCTTCTCTCATATGTGTAACAGGAAATAAGTATCCCGGCACCGACGGTGACAAACAACACATTTTCTCTCTCTCTCTCTCTCATGTACAACAGCAAATGAGTATGCTGGCACTGACAATGATATAAACAACACATTTTGAACCTCTGTCTCTCTCTCTCTCTCCCTCTCTCTCTCCATTCTAGTATTTCAATTATTTTTTTACTCGTCTCGCCGTAAAAATTCAGGCCATATAATGTCAGACAAAAAGTTAATTGGCTCACGCACTTGTCGCTGAGTAAATGAGTTGCATGATTCCCAGGCTAATTGAGTTCCTAGGGTACAGTCAAGCCTCATCAGCTGGCCTAAAAGAGAGAGAGAGAGAGAGAGAGAGAGAGAGAGAGAGAGAGAGAGAGAGAGAGAGAGAGAGAGAGAGAGAGAGGAAGGTATTAAACTGCATTTGTCCTTAGAAAAAAAAAGATTTAATTGTATGCCAGTATAAAAAAAAAAAAAAATAAATAAAAAAAAAAAAAAAGGCCGGCGTTCATCTGTGTAAGGAAATAAAAGGCTAAGATTTAGTTACTTTCCTGACATACAAACAAAAAAACTAGTAAAAAGGAGTTCAGTGAGGGAATTTAATTTGTTTCAGGCCGAGTGAGTTATTCAATTTTAACTGTGACTGATTTACTTGTACATTCAATCCAAAAATTATCTTCAACCTTATAAGCAATAGTTTCACAATGGGATCTGTTGCTGTTCGCTATTTTTCCAAGGCCCATTTTTGTAGTGGGTAGTGTACGAGTATTTCATAGGTTGTATAACGTTCTTTCTTCATGATGTATTGATAGAAACACCAGGCATTCACATTTATAAAAACCAACTGATGATTATTTTTAAACCCATCGTACACCGCTTCGAAATGTAAAGATGAAAAATGTCCTAATATCTTTTTTTTTTTCTTCTTAATTGGTGTGTACTGTCAGAGAAACAACTATCTTCCAATTTCCGTCTAAAGAAAATATACAATCGGCGAGATACAACGAAAACCCAGTCTCTGCTAGTACGTGTTTCAGATGGTCCGGCTTTTCCGCTATACATTCGTCAAACTTTGGGAAGATACTTTTTCCCTCTCTGTACGCGTGCCACTGCTCGACACACTCACCTGTCACCCCGAGATGCACGGTCCTGATGTCGTGGCTTCCCTCCGTGCCCTCCGCTGTGCACGTATAGGGGCCTTCGTCACCCAGCTGCACGTGAGCCAGACGAAGCTTACTCACGCGGCTGTACCTCGTCGAGAAACCTACAATGGAATCAAAATCTGTTACGCTGAAATTAGGAATGATGAAGAAAACTGAAATGGTGTCAAAATATGGAGTGTTGAAACCTGGAATGGTGTCAAATATGGAGTGTTGGAATTTGAAATGGTGTCAGAATATGCTGTGTAGAAATCTGGAATTGTGTCAAAATATGGAACGTAGAAAATATGGTGTCAAAATACAGAGTGTGGAAAATAATACGGAATAGTGTCAAAATATGGAGCGCAGAAATCTGATAAGATGTCAAATATGGAGTGTCGATATTTGGAATGGTGTCAAAATCTGAAATGGTGTCGGTACTTGAAATGATGCCAGAATCTGAGATGGTGTCAGAATATGGGATGGTGTCGATATCTGGAATGGTGTCAAAATCTGGAATTGTGTCGATATCTGAAATTGTATGGGAATATAGGATGGTTTCAAAGTTTGGAATGTCGCAACTTGGATTGTTAAAGGGAATGCTGGAGTATCTGGAATGTCGAAATTTGGAATTGTGTCAAAATATGAAACATCAAATTGTCACGTCAGCATCTAAAAGTCTTAGGGAGACTAGTGTGACTGTATGAAGGACGGTGCAGTGTAGCTGTTGTGGTGTGGTGTGTTGTGTTGTGGTTATGGTGTGGTCGTGGTGTTGGCGTTGTGGTGTGGTTATGGTGTGGTCGTGGTGTGGGTGTTGTGACGTGGTTATGGTGTGGTTGGTGTGGTGTGGCTATGGTGCAGTGTGGTGTGGTGTGGTGCGGAATGGTGCGGTGTGGTATGGTGTATTGTAGTGTGGCACGATGTGCTGTGTTTAGGTGTGGTGTGGTGTGGTGTAATGTGGTGTGGCGTGTTGTGGAGGTTGTACGGTGATGAAGGAGGGGCTGGCTTAAAATGTTAGCCTGTGCAAAGGACTGTAAATAAAAGCAAACAACAGCATATCATTTGAGTTCTTTCGTGGCCGTTTGTTATAGGATAACACCTTTGCACAGAGTCTTTTTACCTGTCTCTTCACACTCAGAACTGTAACAGGGACCTGGATATGCAATGTGACAGTTGCGGCTGGGGGAATATTTGTTGGGTGTTGTACTCGTCTATACTGTGAGTCTCAAGAGCGTATATTAAATGGCTCAAGAGGCTTCGTAACACCTCTTCCTTCGCGATTTATTTGCATATTCCGTCTTAACATTCCCTGTTCTGTCGTATGCAGTATATCGCTTTATTTCTGACGTAAAACAAAAAATGATGCTGTTACTTGAGGTGTGATGGGAAGAGTGAATCGCCAATATGGAGATGTTACAAAATCTTCAAAGTCATCTAGGATACAAGCTGAAGGCAAATCTAACAAAGCAGGAAGGGATAACTCACTGTGGTGCGTGGTGTGGCTGGTGTTGGTGTGTGGGGTGACCCAGGTTAGGTTGGTGTAAGGGGTCAGTCTGCTCACACGACAGGTCAGGGTCATGTCACTGCCCTCTATCACCTCCTGTCTATCCTCTCCCAAGTGCTCAGTCAGGTTAGGGGCGTCTGAAGTGAAAGGAAGCAGTCGTTGGTTAATAGTTCCCCTATATCATCATTAGGCTCTTACCAGGAGCCTAAACGTGGTGGCGCTGTCCCGCATGCAAAACTTCCACATATCTCCCTCCACCTCGCCGTGGGAAGGACTCTGGTTCGACCCTGGCGAGGAGCTATACTGCTGTCTACTACAAGAGGGTGCCAGATCCCTATATGGTGTATGCACTGTACTATACGTATACTCATACGGCAGCCCCATAGAAGCAGTTGCTTATCTGTAGTCGACGAGACTGGTCGGCCAAACAGACTGGGGTTACGAAACATCATCAACATCACCATCACCATCATCATCATCTTCTTCTTCAGTCATCATCATCATCATCATCATCCAAGCACTTTTTCCTACTTGTCTGGGGAGGGAGGGCTCCAGACACAAGAACGGAAAAGTACACAAAGCAGAACGTTCAACAAAGTGCCATGAAAAAAATGGGTCACACATCCATTCACTCATCATTCAAGCCCCCGAAATTCTTGGCTAAGTCTAACAGGTCAAATGATTAATAATTAAAAAATACGTATATTTAAATAAATAAATAAATAAATAAATATTAATGATAAAAAAAACAACAATAATAATAATAATAATAACTTTGGCTACAGATCTCTCTCCCACATGTTCCGGTCCGACAGTGGATTATTACACCTACAGTTTAAGAGGTGCTGGTGAGGGATGCCTGCACATGGTGAGTGACACCAGTATCACCGGCCAGTGAAGCAGCACGGTTATACCAACGTCTGTCAGTCACCCACATATCCCCTGAAAGAGGATGTCGTACTGCAAACGAAGGACAAACTCCGCCTGCAGTCCACCGGGTTCACTTTCAGATGAGAAAGGGGGTGCAAGTACTACCACAGAAATAGACTAGTAGTTTTATTTTCTTTGGAAGGATTATTTTTGCAGGGTTCCAGCCTCTGGCTCCTTCATTTTGCATGACAATAAACCTGTTACACATTTCACTACTCATTTTCACTGTCAGCCCCCAAACAACTTACATGGTAACTGCATTCTTTTCAGCCTCAGATACTTTTGTTGGTTGTTTAAGACTGAAGCATACTACTGAACGTCTCTGGTTAAACCCACCTGAGAGGAAGAAGAGGAGTGGCTGTGAAGTGTGATTGCCCAGGCGGTTGTGAGCAGAACAAGCCAGCATGAGGCTCAGACCATCTGCCATGTCCTCCTTTAAACTTGTCCCTTTCTCATCCATCGTCATGTATTGCTGTGTTGTGAGATTTAGTCCATTCTCCATCTCTATGTCCTCTTGCTTCGTCATCATACCCTTCCCTACATCTTTCTGTCCCATCGTCATTTCATACCGTGTCTTGAGATTCAGTTCATTCTCCATCTTTGAATTTTCGTGATCCTCCATCATCGTTTCGTTGTCTGTCGTCAGGTTCAGCCCATTTTCCATGCCTTCTAATTTTCCTTTCTCCCGCACCGTTCTTTCCTTCTTCAAATTCCCGTCTAGCCTGCCCCTCATCATGTCGTGGTCCCTGTCTTTAGTGTGGTCCTTGCCCTCCTTGCCCTCGCGTCCAGCCGGCACCAGGACTGCCCACTGCTTCACCACCTCCCCTCCTTCCTTCACCAATACGGGGCCTCCCCACATCTCCCCTTGCTGTTGTCAGGAGAATACTAATAATAATAGTGTTAACTGCAAGGTTATCAGCAGCAACAACAACAACAACAAAAACAATAATAATAATAATAATAATAATAATAATAATAATGTTGATGATGATGATGATGATATTACTAATATTATAAGTACGACTAAATGATAATAATTGCAATAATCATCATCATCATCATCATTACCATCATCATCATCATCATCATCATCATCATCATCACGACGGGTTCTCTGCCTTACCACCTCCTCAGCTTCATTCAACACGACGCTGCTGGCTGTAAGGAGTACAACATGCCACAATTACCCCTACCCGACGATTCTGTTCATTTACGGGGGACACCTCTCACAAAAAGGGATCAATGGAGTTTGCTTCCGAGCTCTTCAGCATAAGGCATCTCTCTCAAACTAAGTATAATCGTCTGGTGGTTACAGAATAAGATAATACGTTACTGTACTGGAGGGGTTACTTGTAGGTCAATAACGAAATGCAGCACTGAGCAAAATTCCATCCGGGACAATTTACTGAGGTTATTTAATGATCTGGCACGAGTTAAATCTACTGTACTGTACGGCTGCGGTCAACATAATGTCTGGACGTGTCTGAGGTTCCGAACTAATGAGAGAGATCCTAACCCTCCCGGCACACTAGAATATTTACGGGGGAGATGACACCGTTCCCCTCTTCTTAACTTTTTTCAGTCTGGTGCCATCCGTTCATTTCTTCACCAATTCACGTCGTACTTGGTTTAGTTGGTCTTTGGGAAAACACCTCCAGACAATTTTCTCATTTTTCAATTCAATTTTTTGATGGGCTTTCTGATGCCAAGGGTCAAACCATACAAATATATATTTTTTGTAATGTGGCAGCAACACGACTGTCTAGATTGCATCAACTTTTCCAAAGTGGTGGGGACAGTTACCTCTGACTGCTAGAAATATATCTGTGGAAACCATCCAGCATTTCCCTGGTAATGCTGGCAGTCTCTAACTCTGGTTAACTTAAGTAGATCTCTTTGCGTCTGACGCAGGTATAAAACAGAATAAAGAAGTTAATGGTTGCAAGTGTACATAGCACGCTGTATGGACAGTGTACTCAGGAGGGAGGCAAGGTGGATGTTAGCGAGGCAGGGAGGAACCTTGTGACTGGAGGTCTGATATAGCAGTCGTAACTGGAAAGTATATTGTTTTCTATCTGAGGTAATAAAAAGAGTGAAATTTACTATTAGATTCACTATGTCGCTAGGCAGTAACAAGAATAAAGGATAAAAGACGATCCTCACCTCCACGTCAGTAGCACAGCGGGCGTGGTGACAAACTGTGAGGGTCAGGGAGGGGGGTGGGGCGCCCCGGGAGCTACAGGTTACGGTCAACTTGCTCCCCACTAACACATAGCCCCCCAAGTCCACAGCGTTACCCCCCACGACTCCTTCGTAGCCCACCAGAGTCTCCTCGTAGCCTGTCATAGCCTCATCGTAACCTTCCAAGTTCTCTTCATAACCCCTTCCTTCCTTCCGATTAACAACACTTTCTTCAACGCTTAAGGTGGTGTTAGCAGCGCCACCTGTAAAAATAAGTGAACAACAACCCATCATCATCAACAACACAACAACAAAAACAACAATAATAATAGTAATAATAATAATAATAATAATAATTAATAATAATAATAATAAACAAAAATAATAACAAAGGGAAAAATATAACCCAGTGACTTTATTTACATTATATTCCAGGTATCTACAGGCAATATTATTCAGCTAACTTGATACTGAAACGGGAGGGGGGGGGGCTCTAATCTTCATTGACCTCATCATTACAAAGGAACTCTGCACTGTGCATAAAATCGTAAGTTCCGTAGCAAGAATAAAATGCAAAGTACGTCCTCTGGCTGAAAGAAAAAAAAAAAAAAAAAACTGTCTAAAGTAAATAATTTTGCCCGAATCACAACACTGCAGATGGACTATGAGACACGTGTTTAGCTTAATGTTATTACTGATATTGTTTTCATCAGTGTATCTTTTATAAATGACATACGAGCACTTCTTGCTTGGTCACCCAGAGTTTGACTATCTGTCCCAACTTTATGCCACAAACAGCTGAAGTTTGGCCAGAACGATTTCCTACCTATCTGAAACACGTTCTTTCGGCTACGAAGTAGAGAAAATATTGATACATTAAATATAAACTGCCACCAATAAACGTGCCAATGAATATGTTAATAGTTATAAAATACATTTATACGGGTAAAAAATACGGACCTGGCCCGGAATTCTGATAATATGAGTTCCTGTCTAAAAAAAGGTGCCGGAGGTATCTCCCTTAACAAACAATAAATTGTACAATCAAGGAAACAAAAAAATAAGAAATTTCAAGATACTAAAAAGCTGTCGTCACCACACCATCGGATTATAAATTCGTGTTCATCATCGTCATCATCATCATCAGTGTCAGTCATTCCTGTCTAATTGGCAGGCTGATCTAGAATTCTGAAATAGAGATAAAACGTTGAACTATGATCATTACCACAAAAATGGGTTAAGATAAAATCCATAAAAAAATAGAGGAGGAGGGAGAACCATCAAACACTGCGTCCAAATAAATGGGCAACACAAAAATTCACACGGGTCAAAATGCACTGTCTGGATAAGCTATTGTCCGGATAATTAAACAATAAAAAAGAAAAAGAAAAATCATATATATTAAAAAATGAGAATGATCTGTATCCAGATAAAGGTTAAAATTCGAGAGTTAAATCAATTCATTCAGTCACTATTGTGCTCTTCTTTCTGCCTCCCAGTTCAAAGGATGAGCGAATACAAAAAACACACTGGCACACAAACTGGGTAAAAACAGAATACACTATTTTTGGTAGGGACGGTATACAAGGTCCCCCGCCTTACACAGGAAGCGGAAGGGCTGGGTGAAGGTGAGGAACGGGTTGCCTAGGGTGTGGAGGGCGAGGGTGTAGTTGCCACTATCAGACAGGGAGAGCGAGCCTGCTAGACGAAGGGTGAGAAGGCCATCGTAACACCTGTCAGGAAGTACACTGATCTCTCGGCACGTCCCTTCGGCCAGAAGCTTGCCTGCAAGACAATGCACGGAAAAATACACAGGAACACATAATATATTTAATTAATGTTCAAGATTACTTTTTATAATTAGACATTTTATTAGATTATGGTTCCCACCATCAGACAGGGCGGGCCTGGCAGACGAATGGTTGAGGTAGCCGTCATGAAACAGCCAGGAAGCAACACTCACTTCATAACATGTTCCCTCGTTCAAAAAGTCACTTGTAGGTCTGTGCAAGAAAAAAAGTATAGAGAAATGCATAATGTGTCGTATTATCTGTTAGAAAAACTTTCTATAATTACATTAACATTTTTACTCTCCACCTGACAAAGTCAGAGAAGGATGTAGGTGTCCGTCTGTAAAGCTGGGTGGCAGGGCGGCTGGCCGGACGTACAGATTTCGTTTCCGGGCCAGAACTCAGAAAGTAATCAATACAGAGTCATGAAACGTCACGTAGATGTGTGTCTTATAGTGATCTGGTGCCTTTTGATGGGTAGAATGCTGTCTCAAGTATTTTTTTTTTTTATAATGAAAGGGTGTATATATATATATATATATATATATATATATATATATTTCCAGAGATTTCGATGCAACCTGCGCAAGGAATATAAAGGGCCCAGGTTGTGTCCTCGTAGCTTTCTCCTTACGCCCACCTTTAAAGGAAAAGATTGGGAGGCGGGTGATAAGGGCTGTTATGCGCTTGGTCAGGTGTGTAGGGTGGTGGGGGGTATGTGTTTGGTCAGCTGGAGAGTTTCAACAGCGTGGCGTTGTCTATGTTTATCAGACTGTAGTTCCCAACATCAATCAGAGCAAGTGGGCCAGCCAAACGTAAGGGTAAGCAGGCCGTTTGTTACATCTTTGTCTCAGTACTTACCTCAGCACGCACAGTACCTTCTGTCAAAACTTTGCCTGTTGGTCAGGTTAAGAAAAGAGTAACATATTCAGTAAATTCCAAATCTTGGAGTACTTTGTATAGTTAGTGAAATATATCAACATTATACTGTAGGTGCCACTGTAGCGAGACATCCGGCCTCTCTGTGGCAGGCGCCTCTCATGTGCATATTGTTCCAAGTGCCTTTTATTCAGCTGAGAGAGAGAGAGAGAGAGATTGCCGTCGTGACTCTTAAGTTTAGCTCGGCATGTCCCTTTGACTAGAAACTGTCGATGCATGATATTTCCATGTCGTGTTCTCTCTGCAAAACAAATCTTAGTTAAAAGAGAGAAAAAAAAAATCCCAAGGTTATTTTGTAAACCTCGGCATGCTCCCTTTGTGAAAGTATACCCATGGGCCATTCTAGAAAAATAATGGGCAGTTTGGCGTAAATACCCCTTGTCTATATTGAACATTATGCTGCTGCTGTCTCATTCAGGACGGTTGTGATGATAATAGCCCCACCCATCTCCTTTTTATTTTTATTTATTTTTGATTCATTTATGTATTGACCCGTCGATGGCTTTTGGGGAAGATCACTTAAAATTAATGTTGCGAAATTCTAATCCCTAAAGTACTGATTCCTACCGTGGCCTGGAATCAATTTAAGTCTCTTCCGGTCACCAGTCTGCTACTCCAGCAAATAATTATCACCTCCCATCAGCATCCAGGGAGAGCACTCAGATGGCTCAACACCCTCACCCACAAATTTGTCTAGGGGTCGATTATTTGACTTTACCCTGTGGCCTCGACCTTGGACGGATGACTCAAAATCGAATTCATTCATTCTTGCCTAACCCTTAACCCTTCCACCAGCTTCGACTTAAATCAGATCCAAATTGTTTGAGGTGCCTTTGACGTTTGACCTTTCCAATGGCACTGATCTTTTACTCACTGTCCTGAAAACTGGATCTCTTTATACTTGGTTTATCCTGAACCTTTCCACAAAGTTTAGTTTATATCAGATAGAAACTGTTCAAGCTGACTTTTCCATGAGACCTTAACCTTTGACTTTCTGTTTAAAAAGAAAAAAAAAGAAAAAAAAAAAAGAAAAAAAAAAAAGAGGTTTACTCAACGGCTGACCCTCAACCCACCCATCAAGTTTGGTTAAAATCGTATATAAAATGCTTGAGCAATATAGTTCTCTCTCTCTCTCTCTCACACACACACACACACACACACACACACACACACACACACACACACACAAACTTACCGCTCAAAAACATAACACCCTCTTTCGCTGAGCGGGTGTAATAATTAAGAAATAATATGAAAAGGACGTCATTATACTGGACAGGGTAACTAATATCGCTCCTAATCCCTTCCCAATAACAGGCCACCACCAGTCAGCATACACCTGAGGGGATGAAGGCTTGTGTTAACTAATATATTGACGATGACAGATGTAAGCCGTTGCATAATCCAAACTGAGCACAGACTGGGCAGGTCAACACACACACACACACACACACACACACACACACACACACACACACACAGAGCATTAGTATATCACAATATCTATACTGTACGTAATACTAAGCAAGGTTTACTTATCATTTATATTACGATATTTGTATTACTGTTCACAAAACACTGATCAAGGTACACTAATCGGGTTACTAATCATGTCTGTTTTTCTTTCCTGAAACATATTTCATTAAGGTCCTGTTCTCCCTCCCTCCGTCCTCCCCTTTTTTGTCTCTGTTCCTACCCCCTTTCCAACCCTCTCTCTTAAAAAAAAAAAAAAAAAAAAATGCAATATGTACTAGAGGCGCCCCAAGAGGGGAATCACACCAGCCGCGAGCCGATACATATCTAGCGCGGCTCGGAATATGACGTTGACCTTGACCTACTTTCACCAATTTCGAACTCGTAGGAGATTTTCATCCCTCCTATACTCCTGTATAATTCTATGATGATATCTAGAGCGGTTGCGCAGTTATCGTGCTAACTGATACACAGACAGTCATACAAATTGAAAACAATACCAGCTTCGCTGTCGAGGCTGGTAATAAGTGCTCCACATGATGTGTACGAAATAAATAAACACAAAACTATGCACTCGTTACTCTAATATACAGGTATCAAGATCCCACTAACCCTCT
Source organism: Coenobita brevimanus (assembly GCF_032717465.1). NCBI lineage: Eukaryota > Metazoa > Arthropoda > Malacostraca > Decapoda > Coenobitidae > Coenobita > Coenobita brevimanus. The sequence continues at coordinate 8,566,810 of NC_137000.1, read as the reverse complement.
GGTGACGACAGAAACTCCAGCCCTTTCAATCATACTGCCTCCAAACTATTTCATTCAGGATACGAGTGATTCTATTGTCGCATGAGTATCATCTCCCCCCCCCCCACGAGAAAAAGCCTAAATGAAGTTTTTTAAGTTTAGAGGCTAATTATCTCAGTTTTGTGGTTTCCTCACTTCCCGCTTCTGGACCCCATCCCCTTCCCTCCATTTATAACAGTGGGATGATGATGATGATGATTTTTTATTTCTCTTACTGGATCGTCCCTCCTGTTTTATATTAACAAGGGTTTGACGATGACAGTATATTTTCTACTTACGTGTTTTTCATCGTCCTTTTTTTTTTGGATCATACCTACCCCATTTATAAAGGTGAATTGATGATGATGATGATGATGATGACTAAAATGAAATAAAGTAAGAAATTAAGTAGGAAATGAGTCGGTGGAATAAGAATTACATGTTCCTGCTGACCAAACCATAAACACACACACACACACACACACACACACACACACACGACCCCTCAAAAAAAAAGAAAGGACAAACGTTATATATGTACTCATTCGTTTACCAACCAAACTGGATAAACTTTTCCTCTCCCTACGCAAAATACGATCCAGAACTAGGCCGTCAAAATACGATCCAGAATAAGCCGTCAAAACACGATCCAGAATTAGGCCGTGAAAATACGATCCAGTATTAGGCTGTGAAAATACGATATAGGATTAGGGCGTGAAAATACGAACCAGAATTAGGCCGTCAAAATACGATACAGAATTGGGCCGCAAAAATACAGTACCGAATTAAGCCGTCGTATTGCAGCTCCCACACAATACAGTAACTCACGTGGATATAAAATTTGGTGCGTGCTGTTTTTTATGGTGCTGATTCTTGATGAGCGAAATTTTGGTCTCTCTCTCTCTCACTCTGTCAGATAACCTTGCTGTCTATCTATCTATTTATCTCCTGACGCCGAATCGTCTAAGGTGTGGTTTCGGCATAGAAAAAAAAAACTTGCAGTTACTTCTCCCTGTCCCTACTCAGTAACAACTCTCCTTCCATGACACTCACTCTCGTCTATAATTGCAACGTTGGTACTGGAAAGGAATTTTTGACGTGGACAGATTTTGATGTCCGTACACTTATATACTGTCACAAAAGACAAAAATATACTGTATATGAACTAGAATGCACTCGGAGAGCGCATACCTCCGTCAATGCCATTGCAGGATCCGGATCCGCATTTGGATCCGCCCCAAAATTTAATCAACTTTTTCTTGCCCCATGGCCCTCCCTTCCAGAAAATTTCATTGAAATTCATTAAGAAGTTTTGGAGATACCGCGTGCACAAACACACAAACAAACAGACAACACAGGTGAATACATAACCTCCTCCAACTTTGTTGGTGGAGGTAATGAAGAAACAAACAGATAATGATGGGAAAAAAAAAGATTAACGTCATTGGTTACGCTAACATCTGTACTTCAGTTTTACTCAATATTGCATCATATCATCTGAGTGTGAAACAAAACATATCCTTCTGTATTATGCTGAAATACAGAGAATGGCTGTAATCTGTGACAGACTCTTGACTTATACATTTACAGGCATGACAAGGAACCTATCCGACAGTATTAAGTTGAAATTACACATAATTTCTCTAATCTGTGGCTGAAACCTGACACACAGCCTCAGACTCAGATATTAATGGCAGAAATGTACAGGATCGTTCTGAGCTGTGAATCAAATTTGGCATAAATAGTAATACGCCAAACACGAAACGTATTTTTTTAATATTATGCAAAAATTATACAGAATGACTATGATTCGCGACTGAAACTTGATATAACTATTCCTATACGGATAACATGAAACCCTTCTTCTCACAACTCCGCCAACATAACTACTTTCTTCTATTTCAAGGGTTAGTTATGGGCTTCATTAACATATTCACTATCCTTGTACATTCCTAAGCTGAATAATATCGTCTGGCAGTAATACGATTGAAGTAAAAGTAGTTACCATGAAGAAACATAGAACAGCTTAACCCCTTGAATCCAGACGATTTAAAATTAAGACAGGAAAGGTCTTTCGGTTACTGAAGTCTGTATTCAACCTTGCCATTTTGAAAAGTTTCGTCTACAGCTGAATAAAATCATCTGAAGGCAGCAAGAATAAAATGCAAAAAATATGTTATCGAAGTGGGGAAAAAAAAAAAAAAGACATAACGCGAGACCCACTTCATCCTGGTAAATGAAAGTGGTCAGAATGTTTCACAGATTCGTTCAGTTTAGGGCACAAAATTTCAAGGGACATTTTTGTGAACTGTGCGAGGTGAAAGGAGGTGGAGGGGGGATGGTGGGCTGTGGAGAAGGGAGGGGAAGGGGTATGGAGGAGAGGAGAGAGGAGAAGGGAGAAGGCGGTGGAGAGGGCGGGAGTCGTGGAAAATGAGACAGGTTGGAGGGAAGAGAGAAGGAATGGAGAAGGGATGGGTGGAGAAGAAGGAAGAGGGTGTAGAGAAGAAAGATAAATAGAAACAAGATGAAAGAAGGAAGATGAAGAAGAGAGAAAGGGAAATGAAGGAAAGGAGGGAAAGGCGTGGATGAGAGGAAAAAGGAGATGGAGGGGAGGATGGAAGGGAGCGGAGGAAAGGAGATAAGAGTGGTCATGAGGAAGACTGGAAGAAAAGGGAGGGGAGAAGGGGAAGATAAAGGAGCAGAGAAGGAATCGAGAAGATGGGAGAAAGATGGAGGGGTCGAGAAGAGCAAAGGAGTGTGGAGATAGTAAAGACGAGAGAGGAGAGGTAGAGGAGGTAAGGAGATGGGAGAGGGAAGGAAGAGATGACATGGAGGGGAAAGAAGAGTGGACGGGGTCTAAACTAGGAGAGGAGAGGGATGAAGGGGAAGGGAGGGGGTGGTAGGAAGGGAGTAGGAGGAGAGAGGGGAGTGAGGTAGAGATGAGAAGAGAAGTGAGGGGCAAAAGAAAAAAGATGATGGGAAAGGATGGACGAGGGGAGACGGGGGGAGGAAAAGAAGAGAAAGGTTGGGAAGAATAGAGGTGAAGGAAAGAAGTGTAAGAAAGGATAAAAGAAGAGAGAATATGGACGAGATGAGGAGTGGGAGGACAGGAAACTGGTAGAGAATGGGGAAGAGGGATGTCAAGGAGGGAACGGAAAAGATGAGAGGGGAAAGGATGGTGAGGATAGGGGAGAACATGGACAAGGGGAAGGATGGAAAAGAAGGGAAGAAAATAAGGAGTGGTAAAAGAGAGAGGAAACAAGGAGAAACAAAGGAGAAGGGTAGAGAGCAGAGGGGAGAAGAGAGGAGACGAGAACAGAGAGGACGAGAGGAGAGGAGAGGGATGGAGGAGGATGGGAGGAGGGGGAGAGGGAGTCAATGGAGGGGTGTATATCCAGCACTTGACTGACACTCGCTTAATTATATCACACATGCATTCTGGGCCTGATCCACTTCCAATTAGTCGTGTGCACCCACCCTCACCACCCGACGATGACGCACACAATCAACTTAAGGTCGTGGCATTATGGCTCGTATTCTAAGTGGCTTTGGTGATGTCGTTGCACCAATTCCTTAGCGACTTATTCTGCAAATTACACCTCAATATCCTCTAGTATGCTATTGATTAAACTACGTCGGTATTAACACGATCTGAATAGCATTATAGGGAAATCTCAAAGTACAATATGCAAAATAATAATAATAATAATAATAATAATAATAATAATAATAATAATAATAATCCAAGGAAAAAGGAACCAAAGACCAGAAGACAGGGGGAGAAATTATAGGAGATTAACACTCTCAGGCTCTTATGACCCATTCTCAGCTGACTAAAACCGTCTGGCGTTAGAGGTAATAATATACTAGAGTCGTCGCGACCATGAAAGTGTTGTTTTTATTTCATCTGTTTATTCACTTTATCATTTATTGTTATTATTATTATTATTATTATTATTATTATTATCAGGTAAGGGCGTCCAGTGGTAGGTAGGGACGCTCACCATCAGCTCACTCGATGTAGTGCTGCTCTTGTCCGAGAGTGTATTTATCCATCCATCCATCAATCTATCTGTCTATCTACCACCGTTTTTCTTTCTTTTTATCTATCTGTCATTTTTCATGTATATATGTTTGTCTATCTCTTTATATTATTATTATTATTATTAGTTATTATTATTACTATTATTATTATTAGTTATTATTATTACTATTATTATTATTATTATTATTATTATTGTTACTGTCGGTCTTCCCAAAGCTGAATTTAATAGTCTGGCGGTAGCATGAATGAATTATATATCATCGTATCAAAGGGGTTAATGCAGATTACTTCAAACCCTCTTTACGAGCCCTGATTTATTCTGATTGCAGGAGGGGAGATGAGTTTTGAGATTAGTCAGAGAAATAACTGTATTCCCAATGCCGCCTGAGGAAAATTTACAGCTGGCGAAATATAGTGAAAACCCCGCCTCTAACGGTGTGTGTTCCTGATGGTTTGATTTTCCGCTATGTATTCGTCAGACTTTGGCAGGATATTTATGTCTGTATTCAGCCACCGCCGAAGACAGGACGGTACGGCTGCTTGTATATAAACTTGATTAAAGAGTAGAAAATGTCAAATTAGTAAACAAAACAAAACAAAACAAGAGCAACCATTCGTTACTTATAGCCCAATCTGGCACCACCGCAACATGACACTGGTGCTCGTGTTAAAAGCTTAGCCTCCTACATCGGATCATCTTACATTTAGTAGTAGTAGTAGCAGTAGTTAGTAGTAGTATCGTCATCATCATCATCATCATCATCATCAGCCTCTTGCCATCACTTACCTGAGGGGTGGGTCCAGGTGAAGGATGGTCGGGGGAAGGCCCAGAAGCGGAGGGTGGTGCTGGGGGCGGGGGTGGGGGCGTAACAGGTCCGGGGGGGCAGGGGGGACACCTCTTCCAAGATGGGGGGTCGGCCTGGATCTGAGGAGAAGGGATAGCCATACAGATTCCGTTAATGTAAATAAATAAAAGAAGTAAAGTAAAATGCATGGATTGTTAGTGTGTTATGGGCAGTATTCTTGCTGGCATTGACTTCGTAGCGTTTCTTCCTTAGCGATTTATTTTTAGATTTGGGAATATCTCAAGGGGCGTTCTGTCTCTCAACTATTGGTATCAGTAGATTTTAACGATGCCACATCACACCACACCACACGCCATACCACAACACAACACACCACACCACACCACACGCCATACCACAACACACCACACCACACCACACGCCATACCACAACACACCACACCACTCTCTCACACCACAGCACACAAAATTACCCTCCCACACCACACCACAACGTACCACTATTTCACACCACATCTGACAGAACCACCCTCCCACACCACACCCCACCAAGGACATTAACTGAGGGGTCCTGAAGCTCATATTTTTGTACTCCTCTTTACTACAACCTAAAATTCTTTTTCATCTAGTTTGTATCTTTTTAACCATTTGACTTGTCACTCAGTGTAGAGTCACCCGAAGACAGAAGGATGAGGAAAGATGAAGGAAAGAAAGACATAGGAGAAAGGAAGGAAAGAAGGAGAGGAAAAGGCAGCTACCCAAAAGCAGCACTACATCGAATGAATGGATGATGAGCGCCCCCACCTACATGTACCCTTTTAAAATCGACAATATTTGTGTCAGTAACGCGAGCAAGCGCGCACGCGCTTGCACACACGCACACACACACACACACACACACACACACACACACACACACACACACACACACACACACACACACACAAAATGAACTGGCCAAATAAATCGCCGAGGATGAGGTATGACGAAATCTTTTAAGCTGAGAAGACTACGACTCCGCGTCACAAGGTCGTAATTTAAATGGTTTTGGAACTTGCATAACACCTCCACTTCGCCGGTTTAGTCTGCACATGAGACCTTGATACTCTCTCTCTCTCTCTCTCTCTCTCTCTCTCTCTCAGCTGAACAGGAAGGCACTTGGAACAACATACACATTCCGCCATGCTAAAGACTGAAGATTTTTTCCCTATCTCTCATGCCAGTCTCTCCCAAGCTAAATAAATACATAAATAATTAAATACATAAAATAGCACTGAATTTCTTAAAGGTTTTCGCTTCAAATAACTTATCTGTGACGGTACCCTTCTCAAGCTCAGTCAAATCGTTTGGTGTTGCTATAACTGGAACCCTAGGCTCATCTAAAAGTGAATCCGGTGGACTACAGGCTGAAGTTACTTTTATGCCAAACCAACCATCTTCCTTTTGGGGCACAGGAAGGGAACTGAAGGACGTTTATATAACCAGACCGCTCTACCACCTGATCATATCGGTGCCACTACGTGAAGGCGTCCCTCCTGCTTCTCTGTCACCGTATGTAACTCATAGAATATTTATGTTAGTTTAGCCTACCCTATAATTAACAAACAGCATCGAAGAAAACTCTGTCACTCTTTACTGTCATTTGTACTCCTTTGCACGCCTTTGTATTCTCCAGTACTCCTTGTTAGTCCCTTCAACCCGAGGGCAAGCTTTCATTTCATTCTTGCAATTTTTTTTACGATTTTATTCAGTCTGGCAGAGACTTTTCCAACTGGAGGAGTTAAGGTTTCATTAATCCGTCAACTACTGGCGATCTGTCGTACCCTGCATAAAAGCATCTGGTGGTAGTAAGAACAGAATGGACAAGGCGTCATCGTAGTGAAGCAAACGAACTCAACAATCCACCTGACTCACCACCGAGGGCTGAGTCAACGGTGAGTCAACTGAACTTACCAATGGGCGTAACGGTGACAGAGGTGGAGGCGAGGATCCTCTCTGTGTTGGAAGGCCACGTCACTGAGCACTTGAACTCTTGTGTAGGATTCGCCACTCCGGATGTCAGGTTGTTCACGTCTGATGTCATGTTCGTCAGGCCTGCCATGTTCTTCCCTTCCGACTTCATTTTCTCCGGTTCTGAAATCTCATCGGCCATGTTCTCTGTTTCTAATGTCATGTTCACACCAGGCGCGTTCTTCACTTCCGATTTCATGATCTTCACTCCTGATGTCATGTTCTTCACTCCTGATATCATGTTCTTGACTTCTAATGCCATGTTCTTCAATTCTGATGTCATGATCTTCACACCTGCCATGTTTTTCACTCCTGATGTCATGCTCTTCACACCAGTCTTGTTCTTCATTGCTGTCATGTTCTCCACTCCTGACGTCAAGGTCCTTTCTGCACTCATTTCCTTGGTGAGTGTTCGCGTAGTCTGTAGAGAAAGAGAAAGAAAAAAAAAACATTAAGATAAGAAAACTGCTTCATTGTAGTTAGTTTACTTACCTGAGAGAAAATTGCCACCTAATCATATCGAATGCTGAGCTGTTATATTAAACTGATGATGAAATATACTGCTAACTATGACAAAAATGCTAAGGAAAAGATGCATAGATACAGCATTACCTAATTCCTTATTCTGCTATTAAGTAACAGGGAAATGTCTCAAACGGGATGCAAATTTCTGCCAGGTACGATCAGACTGACCATAGTACTGTAGTGTATGTCTCTCATTAACCTCTTTACTTTGAGAGACCCTTCCAAAACACGAATAAAATACCATGGATATACAAGAATGCAATAACAAAGACGTCACTGTGAGGAAGAGGTTTACTCCTTCAGTGCAACGATGTCCCTTTATACTTTACTCTTTGACACTTACGTTACTTCTGCCAAGTGACCTATCTCCATTGCGTGATCTCACGTGAGTCTCGGTATCATAATCTCTCTCTCTCTCTCTCTCTCTCTTTCTCTCCCTCTCTCTCTCAGCTGCACACATCACATCCACTTTTTGCTCATCTGCCCAGCCACTTGGATGCTCCGTATCAATAAGCTGAAGATTTGGGATGTTTCATTTGGTAAAATAACTTTTTTTTGTGATATTCCTTTGAGTGTGAGCGCTGCCTCTGCGTGAGTTTCAAAACTGATTGTTTTATTGGTAAAAATAGTTCAAACAGATTATAAAGAGCTGTATTTCCGCGAATGTGTTGTTGTGTTAAAGGCGGGCCCCTTAGTTCCCGGTACCAGTTTGAATGTTTGACTGAATAAACTGACATTTTTATTTCGTTGTGTGTTTCATATGCCGCTGAATGAATGATTTAGCTAGTGTTCTTCACTGTGTCACTGGTATAAACTTACATCTTGCACAAATTGTTTTTACATCTTGCACAAATTGTTTTCACATGTGAAGCTTGGACTTTTCCGTGAGTCGGTGTTTTCATAGTAAATATAAAGTGCTAAACATCAGCAATAAAAGTGAAAAAGCCGGCTATAATGTGAGTGGTATTCAACTAGATATGTACACAAGGGAAAAGGTGTGGGAATCATAATCATAATCACGAGTGATGTGAAGCCAAGCAAGGTGTTCAGAGGCTGTTAAAAAAGCAAGCTAACTAACTGTATTCATGGGTAAAAGATTAGAATATAATTAAAAATATATAATCCTCACCTTACACAATTCCCTAGTACATTCACGCTTGAGGTGTTGGGTCCTGTTCTGGCTACCATATTACAAAAAAGATGCGTAGTAGTTTGTGAGAGTAGGCTACTACTTAAGGGTGTCACAAAAGATACCTAGCTTTGTTTACACTAAGTGAAGGCTATGAAGAGAGTTACCCAGGTATGCAATATCACCAAAAGACACGATAATATGACAGTAGAAAAGTACTTGACAACTGATCGGTCAAAATATACTACATGTAATGACCATGAAATTGGTGACAAACATTTTCAGTCGCAGATGCTGTATATGGAGCAAAGTGCCTTCCAGCGCGGTAAACTGTGATACGGTACTAACATCTACAAAACTCTTGGATAAGTTTTTAGTTTCTAATCCACAGCTAGATATGTTCACTCCTGAATAGTTCATTTCCAAAGTGTAATGTCTCTTAAAGCATGCTGCATGGAAGACACACATACAGAACAACATCGATATTTATATCACTTCCCTCTTCAGGTTATATATAACCCAGAATATGATTTTCATGCAGCCTTTCTTATGAAATCATCATGGCAGCTTTTCCATTCTGCAAGGCAGTCTTTTCTTACTTTTTCTTGTCAGATTAGGTGGGGGAGGGGGAAGGCCTTGCTGCTTTGCTATCCCTGTCTTAAACTCGTTAAATAATTACCCTTCAACAAAGAGCCTAGAAAAAACCAGTAGGCCTGTTGCTTCTGTACTCCCTTGTGCTCCCTTATATATTTCCTACTCAGTGACCTACCTCCAACGCGTGATCTGACCCTACCTGACTTATAACTGGGTCACGGAGCGTGGCCAGATTGAGGGTGTAGCCTTGGAAGGTGGATGGGGGGTCGTAGAAGTGGTCGTCAACTGTGGGGGTGGTACAGGTCAGGTGAAAAGAGGCGCCTGGGGTCACCTGGTAGGACGTGACCTCGCCTGACGTGTCACGGTACCAGAGGCTGTCACTGGTCACACGCAGATCAGGCTTCCAGCATCCTGTTAAAGATATATATATATATATATATATATATATATATATATATATATATATATATATATATATATATATATATATATACACACACACACACACACCTAATACGAAAAAAAGTAGACGGTTAGGTGAAAGATAAGGTGGGAAGGAGCATATCCGTCTATGCCCACGCCCCGACCAGTATCCTAGCATCCTATCTAAAAGAAATATTATCCTATTACACACACACACACACACACACACACACACACACACACACACACAACCAATGATAGAATAAAGTAGTACTTTAGTTACAAGATGAGGCAGAAGGAAGCATAACTTCATCTGCTGTCCACGCTCAGATCACGCTTCTAGCATCCTGTTATAGGAGAAATACTGTCTCAACGCATGGATGGGATTGTCGGTGACAGATAAGAGATCATTGTTATGAATTAGGAATTTGTCACTTTACCTCTTATGTGGACGGAGTATTTAGTAAAGTATGACATTCCCTAATGTGCTGCAGTATCGGTATGTGTTACTCTGCACATTTAGTTAAGGTTCTCAGCGCCTGTTACAAAATGAAACAGGACATAACCACTCACACAAGACACGCACAGCAGTTGGGTGGATAAGCGGTGACAGGAGTTGGAGCAGGTGACGGGAGGTGGCTATCGTTCACTTATGTTCCGCCGTACCACAGTTTGTCATTACTCACGCACAGTTCAGGTTTCCAAATGATGACGACGACGACGACGATGATGATGATGATGATGATGATGATAATGACGAAAACCAGTCACTTTTAAGATGCCTGCAGAAGACCGAGTACAACAACGGATACTCCTACACTCGCTCCCAACAAACTGTACTCTTCATCCCTTCCTTCGCCTTTCCCTCCACGAACAGGAAGTAGTAGGTGGTGGTAGTGGTGGTGTGGTGATAGTGTGTGGTGGCCGTGTGCGATAGTTCTGATGTGTGGTGGTGTTTGGTGATGGTATGTGGTATTGATGTGTGCTGATGGTGATTGGTGTTGTGTGGCGGTGTAGTTTAGCGACGGTTTGTGGTGATGGTGTGTGATGGTGTTGTGTGGTGACGGTGTTATGTCGTGATGATGTGCGGTGGTGGTGTGTGTTGTGTCCTGGGGATGATGCAGTGTGACGGTGGTGGTGGTAATATGACGATAACCTAATCAAAATAACAATACATGGCGACTATGACAATACCAGTAATAACATCAATAACTTAAAACACCAATCACCTTTAAAATACCGGCAGAAGTCTAAGTACAGGTCATGATATTCGTCCTCACTCGTTTTCCTTGCTCCAATCGGCCTGTACACCCCCTCCTTCAGCGTCTCCTCCAGGAACAGAAAGTAATACATCTCATCCTCGAAGGGGAAGCCAAAGTACTCCCCAGAACCTTCACTGTCCGCTGTGAAGGTTAGATGAAACTCCTCAAAAGACGCAGAAGGGGAACATGGAGCCCTCAGTGGCAGGACGGTGATGGTGGATAAGTTTAAGTCCGTCTCCGCCCGTCTGAGAAGCTTGAAGAAGGCCATGTAGATCAGGTCAGAGCCAGTCAGGAGGTCAGAGAGGGCCGTAGGGGGAGGACGTCGAGGGGCTCCTATAACCTGAATCCTTATCCCATGACAAGGGCGCCACAGGAAACAAGGATAAAGGAGAACCAGGACGAGGATCAAACGCCCCAACTCCATCCTGTAGGACTCTTCACTCCCGACTGTCTTCCTCTCCCACACATCCGCCACAGCAGCCTCTCTGTCCCCAAAGATAATTTCGTCACGTACCCACACTTCCTTCCCACGCCCTCAGTTCCTGCTTAACGTGCTCACATCTCAAACTTCCTGGATAAAATAATATACGTCCTCCTTAAAGTCGTTCACTATCCTCTCCCTTGACGTTAAATCTGATGTTGGTGCTACCTTCAGGTGACTCTGCACTGAGTGACAAGGGAAATAGTATTTTGTTGTCCTGAAAACCAATTACTACGCTACGTGGTAATCATACAATATAACCAAATGAACGCTTGGTTGTTTAGTGAGTTAAGAAGCTCCAACAGAATACGGTCCGCAAAGGATTACATCAGAGAGCTGGTTGCGGATTATTGGTTATATAATGAAACTCAGGCAAGAACACCTGGACAGTCGTTTTAATGTCCGGGCTACGTAGCCAGACCCCGGGCCCCTTCACCTATGATGGGAAAATACAGGAATGAATGATTATGATAATGACAATTATAATAATGATTATAACACCAACAACAACAATAATAATAATCATCATCATCATCATCAATATTATTATTATTATTATTACTAACACTTATTATAATTATAATTTTAATCATAATCATCATCACTACAAATCACATGCCAACACCACACCTGGCGGCATACAGTACATGGGCAATGTAATAGATAGATAGATAAATAGATAGATAGAGAGACAGATAGAAGCAGGAAGTCAGATGTCTGCAAGAATCGAGCAATGCTAAACATGCTTACACACTCTTAACTCAAGGAATGCTTTATAGGCGCATGACAGAGCCTCGTGACCATACACACACATACACACATACTCACACACAGGCTTCTAGAACTTTCCAACCACAGTGGACACACGTGACACAACCCCTGCTACACCAGAATTTAGGAAAGAGAGCTCAGATGGAGGCTAGCCATAGAACAGGCAGGTCGTAGGGAGAAGGGCTTAGCAACATGGGCAAGAAGAGAGAGAGAGAGAGAGAGAGAGAGAGAGAGACAGGAGGTAGCAGGCGGGACTCTACTTTATACTTCGCTCTGTGTGAGAGACTTGTTAATATTTCCAAGACAAATAAAAATAGTCCCATACTATTCTTTACCTCTCCATGTCATTGAATGACAAATGGGAAAGAAGATTATCTACTTACAAAGCTACTCAAGTATAACAACCGCTCGTCCACAAGTAATATATATAACTTCTCTACAAGTAACTACAAAGTCTTTTTATGACATTTCAAAGGAAGGGAATGTTGGCTATCTCCTGTTTACTTCCCAGGAGTCACGTGTGTGTGTGTGTGTGTGGAGGGGGGCGGAACCTGTCTATGGGGGGGGGGGTGGAACCTGTGATTGGGGAGGGAGGAGTAGGGGCTCATCTGGCAGGGATATCAGCGCCTCTTCCAGAACTCCCCGTGATTAGGATTCCTGGGGTTTATTTTTCTGTGACTAAGTTCCCACGGAAAACACACACACACACACACACACACACACACACACACACACACACACACACACACACACACACACACACACACACACACACACACACACACACACACACACACACAGGGATCAAAGACAACCACTTTTTTCTAAGTCCCAATCTTCCCTAAAACACGACCCACAACAGTTTAATTCACATCGAGGTCCCCCAATTGTACTGTTCGGCAAAGAATTACGCAGATCTCTTGGCAGGAAATAAAATAAGACAACACTATCCTTGGCATGAAGATAAGGTACAGGCTTACGCTCACACGCGCCACAGCCTCTTCAGTATGACGGTGTATTTTTGTGTTTTTGCTACCACCAGATGATTTTATTCAATTCTGGACAGACTTATTGAAGTAAGAACATTAATGACGGCTGTATCTGACTCCATTGGTTCGAAAAGTTTCTACGAAGCTGAATAAAGTTAGTCGGTGGTTGTAAAAAGAAATTATAAAATACACCATTGGAGTGAAGTGACTAAAAAAGGCATTTATGATTTTAAATGAAGCGTAACAAGACTGCCAACATTCCCAAGGGCATACAAAATAGTCTCCACACAGCCACAGTACAATGATATGATTCTGTGCAAACTACGACGAGGATTAACGAACATACAAATCATACGCTTTCAAAATTTGCGTATTTATATGATTTGGCGTTTGACCTTAGAAATCCATTTGAAATGACTAACTAAAAAATATATGGGTACAAAAAATGGTGTTAAGGGCTACTGACGTAGGAAACAATGTTTAAAATTTGAAGAAAAATTGGTGAAGAAATAAAACTTTGGCGCCAAGTTGAAAAAGTCTTCGGAAGAAAGAGACAGGAATTGCAGTTGCTTTCTACACATCGGGGTGAAAATCTAACTATAAAAAAGATTTTGTAATAACGACATACGTATCCGAATGTGGCGATAGGCTAGACTGTAATTACGTGAGTCTTTGGTACGCTTTCATGTTATCTAATTTATGTTTAATGTCGCCAAAAATTACTTGTTTATGAAAAAGATTATATATATATATATATATATATATATATATATATATATATATATATATATATATATATATATAAGCAGGGTCTTATTTACTTAATCACTATGACGATGTCTTTCTATAGAGTGATGACGCCATTTAAGAAAAACCTTGTATTGCCGGGATTGAGAGATTTATCAACAGGTTAAATCTTTAGTCGTTCCCCTTTTTTGCGATACCACTACTACTACTACTAATAATAATAATAATCACCACATTATCTGAACACCATCCGTGTCAAAATCAAGGCATAAGCATGAATGCTCTCATTGTCTAGCCGCAACTATCTCTCGCCCTCTCTCTCTCTCTCTCTCTCTCTCTCTCTCTCGTGTGTGTGTGTGTGTGTGTGTGTGTGTGTGTGTGTGTGTGTGTGTGTGTGTGTGTGTAGAGGTTGCCTGATAACTAACTACGCAGTAGCTGTTTTTCTCTGTGCCAGGAATACAAGTGTTTTAGTCTCATCTAACTAGGGATATTTCAGCCAGGTAAAGACTCAGTTACGGACCACCGAAACCCTTCCCTAACTTGGGGTGGTTTTTATCAGTGCTACATAGAAGATTTTATTCAGCATATGAGACACCTCTTGAACTGGAGGGGTTAGATGTAGCTCCCACTGACCCCTTCACAGTTATACACCATTCCTAAGCTGAGAAAAATCGTCCGGTGAGAGACTGACGAAAAAAAAAAAAAAAGTTATCATAACGAAGATGTGAGTAGTGTGTTTATTGTGGTCTTGAGTGTGTGAGAAAGGCAGGTGTGGAAATTGGTCTTGAGTGTGTGAGAAAGGCAGGTGTGGAAATTGGTCTTGGGTTTGTGAGAAAGGGGGGCATGAAAATTGCTGAGATTCGGGATTTAAGAAGGACTGGAGTTTGTAGGATGACATGTATGGAGGAGAGATACGAAGGACCTACACCCCCCTTATTTTTTCCTTTTTTTACTAGATGGTTAAAGGATTTGTTCACCCTGGCAGCTGTATGTGAAACTCAACTCTAAGAAAACTGTCAAAATATATGTGCAGATTGATAAGCCTGTGTGATGGAGCCAGGATTCTTGGGACTTGAATGATGAGTGTGTGACCTACTTCACTTGTTAATAGGCTGACGGGCCTCCCACGAACAATATACTCACATTCAGGGATAAAAATACTGTAAACTTTGGGTTGTGTTATCGTCAGTTAATGAGACTTCTAAGCGTCTATTCATGACCAGTTTATTTCTGCACAGAGTGGGTAAATGTTTTCAGGCTCCTACGACTCCCAGTAAAAAATAATAAACAGATAAACCAACAAATAAACAAATAAATAAATAAATGAAATCGCCTGACCCAGAGTATAACACTAATGCTGACCAGATCATAAAATTATCAGTGGATCCAGTATAACTTTTTTTTTAGGTTTCTATGACTCAAACTGAATACAATCGTTTGACGTAAGGTGAAAGTGCTAGACTTGACCAGACAATGAGAGGGTAAATGTTTTATTGCATATTAAGCTTGCAGCCTATGTCCATAAAGAGAGAGAGAGAGAGAGAGAGAGAGAGATGGTATGGTCACAGAGAAAACATGAGCTTTGCGGCCCTATCAAGCCACTCAGCACTTGCTCCTGTAGAGACGCAGGAAAATCCACGGAAAATTCCTGAAGCATTCCACGTAATGTAAAACCAATGGGAACTGGGGCAAAACACCCCTTTAGAAAATTTCAGTCGACGTGAAATTGAAAAGGCCCATCTGTGACCCAATTGCAACCAGCCTGCCAAGTTTGCACCACACACACACACACACACACACACACACACACACACACACACACACACACACACACACAGCACTGAAGTTTATCAGATAGTTGTGAAAAGTGGCGAAAAGAGCCTGAAGTGAGAAGAGGCGTGCAGGGGCAATTAAATTATAGATGTAAACTAGACGAATAATGAAGATACACAATATAAGTGAATGTGTGAATAATCCAGGTATGGAAGTTGAGGATGCAGCAGTTCTGACGGGGGAGAGAAATATATGAAGATAAAATGTATGGTGATGCACGACATGGACTGCACTCATAATAACCTGGCAATCGACGGAGTGGTATCTCTCTCAACGGTAATACCAAACATTAATGTGTAGAGAACTTGGCCTGGAAGGTGGAGTTGAGAATTTTGAAGACTATAATGATGAATGAATAAATGTGTAGGCCATTTTACTAGGTACGCTACTAATGGTTGCTATCTTTTCCTATTTCTGAATCCCTCCAACCCCTAAGCAAGAGTAAGGAAGAGGGTTTGGATGATGGTAATAATGATGATGCTTCTATGCACATGCTAACAGTGAGAAACCTAAATGCTGGTATATTGTGTTACTGTATGAATGTTACTGGACGCAGAAATATTTATATATGTATGTATCTATCTATCTATCTCTCTATGCATACATATAAATACACACACACACATTCATATATATATATATTTATATACTGTATGAAAATGGTGATGGTAAAGTCCTACACTTTTTTTCATTATGTCCGACTCTTGACATAATCATGACAGTCTGCTCCTAAGACCCAGCAGTCTTCCTATTTGCCTCACATCTTCACATGTTAACACTACGATGCTAACACCTATCGACCATGCTGAATACACACTAGATATGTCTCATTCAGGACTGGTGTAATTGTATTAAGGCGGTGTTTTTATGTACGTGGGTCTTGGGGAAAATTAGTATATTCTGATCATGAAACTGTTTCCTGCCAGAGGCTGCGATCGATTTCAAGTCCTATCAAACAGCAGATTGCCTCCTTAACCACTCGACCACCACCTTCACAGAAGATGCTGGTGACGGTGGTGCTGGTAGTGACGGCGGTGGTGACAGCGGTTTGGGCGTACTCCCGCTACCGCCACAACTACTGGGCGTCACGCGGGGTGCCAACTGCGCCGGGAGTGAAGCCTCTTGTTGGACACACACCGAAGCTCTTGTCAACAAAGCATCCTCGCTGGCTGTTCATTGATGAGGTCAGTCGGTTTATGTCGTGTCGTAAATTAAAATGACCTGATCTCACCCAACCTAGCCCAGTCTTACGAAACCTACAGTATTCTAATTTGGCAACCTAATTAAACCTAACCTGGCCTGACGACCTGGCCTCTCAACCTAATGCGAACTAAGGTAACCCAACGTACTAACAGTTAGCTTCTCATTTAACCTAACCTAACCAGACATGCCGCCCCATTCTGCTCCAACGTAACCCAGCTCAGTATACTATCCTAACCTACTAATTTACCCTAATCTACTAACTTGACAGCATCTCCTCCAACCTGATTTAATCTTACCTGTCGCAGCTTATCCCAACCCAGCCTACTAATCTAACCCAACACAGCCTAACCTAACCTCACCTGACTTAATCTGGCTTACCTAATCTAACTGAAAAATACAGTCCAAAACATACTCACGGTCACAGCAGCTTCATCATCATTATCATCATCCTAAGCCTAATTCTCATCACAGTAATCATCATCATCATCATCATCAGCAGCAGCAGCAGCAGCAACATAATCCCAGCCCAAATTCCTATCATCATCATCATCATCATCATCCAGACCCTAATTCCCATCATCATCACAGCCCTCCACTAACCTCTTCTTTAATACAGGTTCTTTAAAATGAATAAAATCGTTTGGTGGCAGGCTGATTGAAAAAAAAGAAAAAAGACGTAATCTCTGTACGTTACATTCCCCGTGATAACATGTCTAATCAGAGACGAGATAAGACACACCCACGGTCATCGCATTTCGTTATATCTTTTCCTGCGTTGATATTGGACAAGTATGGCGTGTTCTTGACAATGGTGATGGTGATGATGAAGAGGAGGGTAATGGGACGATGATTACTACATTAGAGTAATGCTTGATAATGCGGAATTGTAGATGATGATGATGATGATGATGATGATGGATGTGTGCCCGATGATGATGATGATGGTGATGATGATAATAATGATGATGATGATGATGATAATAATAATAATGATGATGATGATGATGATGATTACTAAAAATGAAAGAATTCTTGATAATGATGACGATAGAAGATGCTGACAAACAACACAAAATTCCCACAACGACGACTACAACGACAATGACTAAAATGGAAGTGTGGTTGATGATGGTGATGATGATGATGATTAAAAAAAGAAGTACGATTATTTAATATTATGAGTATAAATAATGTCGACTAAAAATAAAAGAAAAAGAATGTCAGTTTTAAACAATATCCACATTTTCCTCAGGTATATCGCCATCACGGAGGTTCCAGAATTTGTGGCCTGTACGAGCAATTCAACCCGGTCCTCTTGGTGGGAGACCCGGACCTCGTCAAGACCCTGCTCATCAAGGACTTCGACCACTTCGTTGACCGTAAGAAAGTCAGGTCCGTATTATCGAAGCTTAGGTCCGGATTATCGAAGTTCAAGTCCGGATTATCAAAACTCAGGTCCATATTAGAAACACAGGTCTGTATAAATGAAGCTCAGGTCTGTAATACTGAACCATTAAACCCAAGGACTTATTTTTCACCATGTTCTTGGTACCCCTTAAAAATCTGCCTACACCTTTATGCATAAGGTTTTAATTACACTATCCAAATGTAGAGTTGTCGATGATCCAGAGATCACTACGCTTACACCTAAAATATTAGAAAATCGCTACGCACAAAATCTCTTGAAATATACGAGTACTAAATCAACCAATCTTGTTAAAGTAGGAAAACATCTACAAACAAATGTTGCCAAGCAGACTTAATTATCTACACATTTAGTGATGTTATAATACCAGGCAGTTCACCAGGGTGTTTTCACTGTAGTCTGCAGTCTACTTGTTTCTAATATGCTATGAGGTCTATTAGCTCATCCATTTAACTTAACCAAACCTAATTTAACCTAACTTAAACTTTAACCTAAGCCTGCACTGCCCCTACACGTGGTGGCACTGTGACACTGTGTGGAACCTACGCTGCGCCTACCTGGAAGCAAAGCTTCCTAATATTCCGTTGCATCTCACCATGGGGAGAACCTTGGTCAAACACTGATGAGGTGCCGCACTGTTTACCATGGGGTGCCGTACTGTGCCTGTAGGACGGCCCCACAGAAGGAATTTCTTACCTGCGGTCGTCGGGTTTGCTCGGGCAGACAGAATGGGGGTTAGGCAACAACAATCCAGACTAAGTAGACGATTAGGTAGACTGCACGTTTTAGTGTAAATATCACGGCTGATCAACTCCAGCTCGATTGACCGCATTGTAAAGTATCACCGATCTGCCTATGAAATATATAACTAAACTGGCAATTCAACATACAGGCTCACCACGGACAGGGACGAAATATTTAACCAGCTTGTGAATCGGGCAACAGGGGAGCATTGGAAGGCCCTCAGAGCGATGCTTTCCCCGATCTTCACGTCTGGGAAGCTGAAAGGCATGTTCCCCCTGGTTGAGGCCAAGGCGGATGCGTTGAAGGAATACATACGCGTGAAAACCAAATCCCAGTCCAGTGTTTCTCTCAAGCAGGCATTCAACCTCTATTCACTGGAGGTTATTTCGTCCTGTGCCTTTGGAATGGAAACGAACTCCATGAACGTGGAGGATACTGTCTTCAACCAGATGGTGCAAAAGATGTTCAAGCCCAGCAAAGAATTAATACTCAAGCTTATGTTATTCAGACTGCTTCCCCGTCTCTGTGAAGCACTCAGAATCAACTACACGCAACCTGAGATGGAATTCTTCAAGGAGGTGGTGGGAGAGGCTATGAAGCAGCGTGAGAAGGGGCTCAAGAGGGGAGACTTCCTTGACTTGATGATGGAGGCCAGAGATGAGCAAGCCAAAGAACCTTCAAAAGCCTCCAAGTACCGTGAGTTATTCCTTAGGTGATGTAAGGCAGTATCGTTAGTTCTCAATAGATGTCTCTGTTGCTGACACATTTCTTTCTTGTTGCTGCTCCTAAGCCCACAGTAAACTGAAGAAAGACTGCTGATTAAAGTCCCACAGCTATCAATACCAGTAAAGCTAATGTGTTATTGCCTCCCGATTCACACTACCAGATGAAAGAAAAAAGTTATGATATATCAGAAAATACCCCTGAATTGGAGGGGAGGCTGTCAGTAGTTGCTCACATATGTTATGAAATATTTTACCACATGCCTCATGCAGACTGATGGGTTATTATTTCTGTCACTCAGCCATGAAGGACAGCACAGTGGTGGCCAACTCAATTTTGTTCATTCTGGCCGGTTATGAGACCACGGCCATCACACTGTGCTTTGTGGCCTTCGAGTTGGCCCGCCACCCCAAGGAGCAGCAGCGGGTGCGCCAGGAACTGCAGAGCATCATCAAGGAGCACGGAGCACTCACCTATCAAGACATCATGGAGGCCAACTTTCTCGATGCCTTTGTCTCAGGTAGGTAGGCTATTTTCCTTGTACGTAAGAGTGAGACTACTTTATCGGACTTCCACTGTCGCTATACAGTATTGTACTCGTGAGTCATTTAACAGCTTCAGTCCGATGATGTATTTTTTGCTTTATTCTTACTATAACCAGGCGACTCTGTTTTGGGGAGATATTTCGATATGAAATGGTTAGATATAGCCACCATCAACCACTTCATTACATGACCTCTACAGAAAGCTGGATAAAATCGTCCGGTAGTAGCAAGAACGAAATTCAAAATACGGCATCGGACTGAAGGGGTTGTGAATGTATATGTGGCTGAAAAATCTGAGTGAGCACTCTGTACGACATTTGGCATCTGGCATTTCAGAAACACTGAGGATGCACCCACCAGCGAATTTCATCGAGCGTCAGTGCACCAGGCAATACAAGTGAGTCATTAGGGTTTGGTGGTGTTCAGTCGACAGCAAAAATTCGCTTCAACCCTCCTTGTTATGACCCAGTGATCTGGTTACATTATATGGCAAAGAGCTGACGGACACACATTATTGTTATTTATTGACTAGCTTATTAACTTTTGGCATATAACACACTAGCAGGTTCATATCGGGATGCTTGAAAGAAATTTTTGAAGTCGAATATACATCTTCATTTACAATGGCGAAATACTCTTACCTATGGCCCAGGGGCATTTAGGGTTCAAGTGTCTAAAGGATAACATTGTGAATACCGATCTTTGTGACAGAGTGCCTGGCTTCGACCTGATCATCTCACCCGGGACAATGATCAACTTCCCTGTGTGGAGTCTTCATCGCGACCCCCGCATTTGGTCTGACCCCGAGGTGTTCAGTCTTGACCGCTTCCTACCACACAACAGAGACAAGATCAAGAACGGCACATACCTTCCCTTCGGCCTCGGCCCCAGGAACTGCATGGGTGAGAAGTTAGGGACGAGTTTAAGAAAGCCTAAATTAAGTTGAAGTAATTATTATCAGGTAAATGATAATTACAGAGGTTAATGTGGGAGGCAAGTGTGAGGTGAGTGAGTCTAGGGATGGATGTGGGAATTGGGGCATGTACTGGGACTGGATGTGAGGTCGGTGACAATATGGGATAATTTGTGAGTCAAGTCATATAGTTATGGGAGACGTCGGTGAATAATGTGTGAGTCAGGTCACAGAGCCTACTGGAACACGGTGTGAGGTCAGTGTGGGAGTCGGGTCATTAAGCCTACTGGAACATGAAGTGAAATCAGTGTAGGAGACAGTAGTGTGGGAGTCAGGTCAGTGTTGGAGCCAGCTCAGTGCGGGAGACAGGCCAGTGTGGGAGTCAGGTCAGTATGGGAGTCCGGTCAGTGTGGGAGCCAGGTCAGTGTGGGAATCAGATCAGTGTGGGAGCCAGGTCAGTGTGACTCATGTTAGTGTGAAAGTCGTTGGTGTGGGGGTCAGGTAAGTGTGGGAGTCAGGTTATTTATCTTTGCACGGCCTGGGGTTCTCGTCACCAGATCTTTCTCACCCCAGGTATGCGGTTTGCCCTGATGGAGACCAAGATAGCCCTGACCAAGATCCTGCTGAATTTTGAGTTGAGCTGTGTGCCGGGCCGAGACCAGCTGGAGTTCAAGGCTCGGTTTGGACACATGCGGCCGGGAGAGGACTGGAGTTTGAACTTCACCCCGCTGAAATAGTTGTTTACATCAATACCCCTCTGTCATATGAACTTAAGTAAACTAGTAATTGTCTACCTCAGTTGAACAAACCTTCTGTCGTTTGACCTTCATTTTACCAGCAATTATTTATATCAGCTAGGTTACGCTTCTGTCGTCTGAACTTCACTTTACATACATTTATTTATATCAGCTAGCCTACAATTCTGTCGTCTGAAATTCACGCCATTAAACGAAAAACTGTCTGTCAGTTGATGTTTAGTTGGTCATAGGTCCAAAATTTAGGTCTCCTTCCCCCCCCCCACCAAAAAAAGAAAATTGCTGCGTTTGACTAAAACCATTAATTACACGATGATGGATATTTCGTTTTGTTAATATACCTTTTCTACTTAATTAAAATGATATACAGTAGTGGTTTGATGGATTGGTTTTGTAATATAGTGAGAGAGCCTGTGATTAATGACCGACGGGATTAAAAACTGCCGGTACCCCCCTCCCTTCCCCTCGATATCCTCCCCTCACCTGTTGTAATCCACATTCTATAATTATGGCATCAGGTTAATTATCGGAGCCCCTGCAGCATTTAACATCTTCAGTCCGATGATTAATTTTCCCCCCTCCACTGCTTGATGAGGTTAAGACGCGGTGCACCTCCAGGCGGGTGATGACGGTGGTGATGTGATGTGATGTGATAATGTGATAAGAGGCGTCCGGAGGTACAGGGGCAACATCATCAAATCGTAGTTTCAATTTCAGTTCAAAGTTTACCTGACGGTTCCGCATTTTTTTTTTTTTTTTTTTTTTTTTTTTTTTTTTGGGGTGGTGGTGGTACTGTGTACATGTTTATACTCAATGTATTCGTCTTTCCTTGTAGATTCCAAATAAAATACAAAAATAATCAAGTTAGGTTGATATAAACGATTTTTTGTTGCATAAAATTCTACCCTCCATTTTTAAATGGCACACAAATAAAGGAAAAATCAAAGTTTGGTAATTTGTCTAAACTTCAGTGTAAACCAAAACTATGGTATGAACTATTTCCATCAAAGCTAAAAAAAAAATAAATAAATAAATTATTTTTTTAATTATTTATTATGCAAAAACTGTTCCAACCATTATTTAATGGATACAAAATGCATGTATCGGTACTGTAATTCCAGTATAAAATGAAAGCAGTTCATAAACAAAAATATATAAAAATTTAATTATTAGGAACACGTCTTCAAAATGCAGAGTAAGGCGCCAGTGGCGACTAAAGTAAGCCTCACCACTATTTTTTCTTAGCTACAGCTTGTTTCCGGTTCTGAGGTCCTCTGCCTCTTCCTCATTACCTTTGGTAACTGCACTTCACTTTCAGCATCGATGCAAGACATGTTGATGCGTATAAATCATATAATAAGGCAAAATGCAGCACAACATCAGTAATCTTTCCAACACACGAGAGAGTGGCGGGGAGACTGACTAAAGACGATGCTACGCGGGTGCTGATTGGCTGAGCGGCAGGGTGTAAACACAGGAGTTTCAGTTACAGCGTCCTATTGGCTAGTGGCCGGACCATAATATCGCCCCTCTACCTTCCAGAAGTACAACCTGATAGCCAGCTTCTGCCCAGACAACCCCGGTACTTCAGACCCTCAGAATGCATGTGATAAGGGTGAGTTTCGTCTGCCTTTACACACCAAGTCATTGAAAATGGGTCAAATTTACCTCGCCAAATGAGAACAGAAACTCCAATGTTTGGCGAGGTCACTCCTCTACCTCCGGACGCCTCTACATTATGTGATGTTAGATGACGATGATCATAAAGCATTACATAACCATTTTAAGACTAACTATGGTATTGTTACAGAAATCTTGTAGGGGTAACTATGGTTGTGTTTTCGTTTGCTGTGAGCCTGTTGGTTTGTCTTCTGTGTGGTGGGGCTGCAGAGTCTTGCTGTGCTTATTCACTTTGTTCTTGCTATCTCCACATAGTTATATATACTCAGAACATGAAAGGCTTTTCGGACTGGAGAGGTTCTATAATTATAACCTCTGGTGACCCTTCTACTACTTGGGTGCTCTCTGAAGTAGTCTAGTACAACAAGAATGAATAATAAAAGAACATCTTGGAGTTAAAGGGGTTATCATAAAATATCCACCAGCAAAACATCATAAGTGTTCTCTTCCAATGGTAAAATAGTGATCGAGTGGCAAAAGCGCTGGATTCGTTTTTATCCGGCTAAAATTAGAGAAGGAAACCCCAAATCCAACACCAATATCAGACTTTGAACCATCTGTAAAAACTGAGACGGATCCAGGATGGAGGGTAACAGGAGCTAAAAATTAGGTGCAAATCATCACGCCTGATGTCACAGACTTAGGGGCCGTGATATACTGGCAAAATCTGACTTCAGGTATCACTTCCTTTGCCTGATAACTAGAGAGGCGAGGAAAACACGGATGGAGGTCACAAAAAGTGTGCTGGGCAGAACTAAAAACACGGTCATATGCTGGGGTCACAGGTTGCCTCTGCATTCTGTACCAACACTTCACTGTATGGAACCGACGCCGTAGCTCCAGCCCCATTACCCCAGCATCCACAAGCAGGCTTGAGGCAAAAAGGGAGGTGCGAAATGCTTCTATAGCCAAACGGAGGCTGGGTTGTGGTGGTGTTGGTCGCAGTTTAGTGATGACTGGAAGGAAAAGGAACACACGGGAGTTGGAACGATAGAATATATGGACAATGATAGAATTAAAAAAAAAAAAAAAATCATAACTGTAGCAGAATTGCGAAATCATTAGGTGCTAAATGTCTCCAAGTAAACAAAACTCCTTAAATCACTAGAAAAAGGCCAAAATATCTATAATACTGCAAAAATATGGACAGAGTAGACTGTGACTACAATTTTGTGTAGACTTATTTAGATGTACCAAGGTCCGGAGCCAACAACATAACTGGGTCCGATAAATCTAAACGCGCTAGAATGCCGCTTGGTAAAAGAAACTCCAGAATTCGCTAAAAGAAATGTTATCATCTTTAAAACATAGCTAAACCTAAAGCTCCAGAATGTTGCCAAATTTAATTCAGCTGGGCATCGAAATCTGCCACTAAATGTTAATATCTGCATCTGGTGTTCTTTTTCCTGCGAACAAGATATATTTTGTTAACATCTGTTCCTAGTCGGTTTATTTTGCACATTACACTTTAATATCCTTCTGTTTGTTACTTATACAAACCACGCCAATATTAAAATGATATATCGTATAAATGAACACTGAGGATTAATTATCTTATAAGCAAAAAAGAGCCAAGGGCAAGAAGCTTAAAAAAAAAAAAAAAAAGCTATTCCTCGTAAAACTCTGAGTCAAATTAAGATTTGTTCATTTCAAGATGCCTGGATAAACTGCCTTTAAAGGAGCCGAGATTATAAGGGGAAAAAAGCAAGGAAGACAGCTCCAGATTTGACTAGATACATACGCGAAGGACATTCAGTTAACTCTTCCATTAGAGAGCTGGACAGGAAATGAGTGAGAGTGCATTACTAGATGGACGCTGTGCGTCCGCCTTAATTGGGGAAAGATACGAGCAGACATTTCAGAAGAGCAGTGTCCATTAAAATAGCGATAGCAGAGGGAAAGAGATACAGTTCTGCAGCGAAAAGAGAGTTAGACTGAAGTAAGAGGAGGGGAGCTGATAAGATGAAGAGCCTTTGCCTCGACCCTGTTATGAAGAACTGTATGTGATGAGTCCTCCCTCCTTAATGCGCGCGCGCACGCACGCACGCGCGCGCACACACACACACACACACACACACACACACACACACACACACACACACACACACACACACACACACACACGGCATACGACCCTGTGTCTCGGTTTCATAGAGAGAATCGGTTCCTGCGTGTACCTGTTTCGTTTACGAAGGATAAATAGGGAGGTCATGGCAAGATTGTACTTTTTTCCCTTGGTGCAAAGATACATATTATTTGTACAAATTTTTTCCTTTCGTACTGAGACTGTTTTTTGCAGGATGACCAAGTGAAATAGGAAGATGCTGTACCTGCCTTTCATTGTCTTTAGTGAAATTAAATCTTGGCCACGACTGTTTCCACTCTCTCTGCCTCAGCTCTCCCTGCCCCAACTCTCCCTACCGCGACTAATCTGCTTCCGTTTCCCATTCCTCCACTCTTCCTGCATCCACTCTGCCTGTCCCTCTTTGACTAAACTTTCCCTGCTTCCACTCTCCCTGCTCCAATTCTCCCTCGATCAACCTGCCTCAATGTTCCCTTCCCCCAGTCTCCCTGCCCCCACTCGTCTGGCTCGTCTCCCTTCCCCCCCACTCTTCCTGCCACGATTTTCCTTTTCTCCAGTCTCCCTACCCCAACCCCCCCGTCCCTCCCTGTCTCAACTCTCCCTGCCCCCGCTTCCCCTGCCTCACTCAACTCTGCTGTCCCGCCAGATAACAGTTTATAGGCGGCAGTACTAAAACCGAGATCGTCGTGTGGATTTCTCTCGCCGGTCTGACTGTTGGAAGCATTCCGTTTCTTCCCCCGTCCCTATTTAGGGACTTGGGTATAACATCAGCAGTTGAGGGTCGTGTTTATACTGATGGGAATATTTTGTCTGTCTTAATCTGTCTTAATTCTCGTGCAGTCGGTACGCATTAGTGATTTTACTTACTTTAAGCCTTCTTGTTGGGTGCTGTCCTGCAAGATAAGACTTTATTGCCGGTATACTATAGATAATACTGCCCAAGGAGGATAAGACCGACAGATACTTGCTTTTTATTTTTTAATACCCGTGGGAATGAGCTGTGACCAGCCTGTATTCAAGTCAGTAAATAGGTAACATTTATACTGCTACTAATAATACTAAGACGATGCTGCTGCTGCTCATAATAATAATAAATAATAATAATAATCTATCTATAACCTGACCCCCTAATCCCGCAAAGGGTGGCCGCAGGCAAAACGACTCCAAATCGCTCTGTTACCCACCATTTGACTGCCCTCCCCCAGCTCACTCCCCCTTTCCTCATATAGCCTACCTCTCAACTCCATCCCTCCACTTCATCCTCGGTCTCCCTCTCCCTCTCTTCACTTCACCTACATACACCCTCTCAGTCAGTCTTTCATTCTCCAATCTCTCCACGTGTCCAAACCATCTCAGTGTATATCTCCTAATTCTCTCAATGACATCCATATCCACCCCACAACGTTCTTTCACTTTTCATTCGTCAGTCTGTCCCTCCATGTCACTCCACATAATAATAATAATAATAATAATAATAATAATAATAACAACAACAATCACCATCATCATCATCATCATCCAGCGCTGCCCCGTGAAGAGCGCAGGAACCCGGGGCTAGGCAAGTTGGTCCTGCCATTTAAGATTAGAGTGACCAGCCTCACTCATCCCTGAGTGACACTACGTGAGCAACAAACCCCAACCACCCCTTGGATATAAACCTACACAGGCTCAATCCGATTGAAGCGCCGCAATCACCCACTAAACCACCAGGCGCCATAATTTGGTTATATGGTAACCATCCAGCGTAGTAAATGGTTTCCTGGAGTGCAGGAAATCATTTGGCTTGTCACTCAGTGTAGAGTCACCCATAAGCAGAAGGAAGAGGAAAGCGTGAAGGAAAGAAAGACAGAAGAGGGAGTGTAAAGTCACCCGTAGGCAGAAGGAAGTGGAAGGAATGAAGGAAAGAAAGACAGAAGGGGAAGGAAGGAATGAAGGAAGGAAGAAAGGGCATGGACCCGAGAGCAGCCCTACATAGAGTGAGTGGCTGGTGAGCGCCCCCATCTACCACTAATAATAATAACAATAATAATAATAATAATAATAATAATAATAATAATAACAATATCAATAATAATGACATTTTTGTTTTATTCTCAAAAGTGCCATTTCTTCAAGGAACTCACAAGCGATCTAAACCTCGGACTTTCAGATCATAAGTAGTATTGCATTCATACAGTGGCCTCCATTAAACCCTATAGTCGACTGTCAAAGCTGTAAAAACTATCATAAGTCTTCCAGAAAATAAAAGTTTTGAGCTGTTCCTTAAATAACTCCACAGCTGTAGATTGTATAATAGATATGGGTAACTTGTTGAATAAATTGGTGCTTTATAAGAGAAGGAACGTGAAGAGAGACCTAACCCCTGTGTTCCCTCATAATGTGTTCAGCTGAGGAGGTCACGTGATGAAGGCTTTGTCTCCTCCCTCGTAAAGCCTGTTTCCCATTTGTCCCTCTCCACCCAGCAGTATAAATGAGAATCTGGATGTAATTCGAGTGTTACTGCGACTACGATCATTACTACTGCACGTACGACCTTTGCGTGTGCAGCAGTGGCCCATCACTACATCTAGGATCCTTACTACTACAAGCAGGAACTTTACTACTGCAAATGCGACTTACTGCTGCAACACGACCCCAACTTGTGCACGTGCTACTCACTGCTGCAACTATGACTTGATGTTGCAACCACGACCTGTATGCTAAGTGATAAGCTTAATAGTTTCCTGTAACTCAGAACATTTGCAGTGCTGAATATAATAGTACTCATATAACCTAATAACCGGGTGATGTTGTGCGTAGCCTACTATGATGCCCCTGTTAACTAGGGGAAGGGAACCAACCCTCCACATTCTTCACCACGCTGTCTGCCGCAAGGGAACATAGGTTCACTGCACGGTACGGCCTTGCAGGGGCGGTTGCTTGCCTGCAGTTGATGAGTCTGCTCGACCAGACAGACCGGGGTTACTCAGCAACAACCACGGCCTTCACTATTGCAGTTACGTCTCTTGTTGCCGCAGAGCAATTCACTCCGTCAGGGAAAAGGTGGTAAGGAAACTTCAAGGCCCAGAGAATGAAGATCCTTGAAAGCACGGAGACTTGTGACTTACGAGTACATTTAGTTACATTATTTACACTGCATTTCACGCCTCAGCTAGACACAAGTGGGGAAAGACGCCGCTGAAGGCCTGGCAGGAGTGGGTGGAATATGGCACGTAAACATTATCACTCATGCTCGACTCGGGTCATTCTATTCCAGCTAACGCCAGATGTTTTTATTCTGCTGAACGTGAGCCATAGGAGCCTGGTTAACGCTTTCATCATGATGGCGTCTTGGCTTGATGGCTTGACTGGTTCGTTGGTTATAGGAATGGAGGAAAGGCGACATTGATGGGGAGAGGGGGGGGGGGATCCTTAAACCATCCATGCCGTGAAACCGAAGATCCAGCCTGACAGAAACAGAGGGAAAATGAAGGCCAGACACACGGAAATCAAGAAGAGAGGATGGATAGAAGAGAAGAGGAGGAAAGGGAGGAGGGAAAGATGGACAGAAGAGATGAAAATAACAAGGAGAGAATGGTGGGCGGAAGGGACGAGGACAGGGAGGAGATAAAGGGGGGCAGCTAGAGAAGAGGACGACAGGAAGGAAAGAAAGGTGGACAGAGGAGATGAAAAGGACAGGAAGGAAAGTGGATAGAAGAAGATGAGCAGAGGGAGGACAGAAAGGTGGACAGAAAATGAGGACAGGAAAAAGATGAACAGAAGAGAAGAGAACAGGAAGGAAAGACTGGAGACAAAGACTCCTTTTAGTTGACTACACGGAGCTAAGGGCAACACAAGAATGTCCCTCAACAAATCAGGCTGGGCGGTGAAGTATGGACACAAACTATACTCTGTTTGCTTTAACTGTACCCGGTACTGGTTTTATTCTAACTTGGCTTAAAATTGCCATCTCTCCATCTTGAATGCTAAAAGTGCAACAATACAGTAGATTTAAACATTAGACTATGGCGCTGGTCACGAAGCAGTGCTATAGAAAGGATGTAGAGCCGTAATGTTTGGTTGTGATTATCAGCATTTCACCCTCCCGGAAGGAAGTTGAGAGCCCATATTGTCCGATCTAAGGGCAAAGCCTTGACCTTAACACATGCACACACCCATCCTCTTGCTCGAGGAGGACAGTACCCAACCGCTTCGTCAGTGAAACTTTTCGCATCCCGAGCAAGGCGAGAACCCCCATCTTAGCAGACGCTAGGCGAGAGCGTTACCACTAAGCCGGCGAGCAGTGTGTGTGTGTGTGTGTGTGTGTGAGAGAGAGAGAGAGAGAGAGTGGACAGCTCAAAGAAAACGAGATCCCTGTTGCATAATCCCTCCATTCCGATTACGTAATATTTTTGGATGATGCAGTAACTTCTGTTCTTTAAAATTTAAGAAAGCCACTTCGTAGTCAAGGGTTAATTAAGACTAAATCTGTCCCATTCAGGTGGGTAAGTCGCTTTTAAACATACGGCAATAAACTTCTCTAATGTCAGTAACAGTCACCTAAAATGTCACCCGATTCAAGACTACTACTACCACTACTACAACTATTACTACTACAGCAACAACACCTACGACTACTACTACCACTCTGCTACCCCTACTACTCTACTACTAATGCTAATATATATATTTTTTTCTATCGGCGTCTCCCCGAAAGTGTGTGCGGACGTCGACAGTCAGAAGAAAACGAGATCTCCGTTGCATAATCTCTAATAGTTTCGTACTCAATGACCTTCACTGTCTTCACCCCATCCCCACTGTCATAAATACTGTGGTGGGGGTCAGAAATAGGAACGAGAGAGAGAGAGAAAAAAAAAAGGAGCATTGCTACCACCCTCATATTGCACCCCTAGTTCTACCCTTCTACTTATGGTGTTAAATTCAGAGATGAGAAAAGGGAGAAATATCATCATCGCCTTATTTCTCTAAGCGTATAATGGCGAAGGCAGAATTCACAGTCGAAAAAGAGAACTAAAGCAGAAATAACAACTCGTTTCACTCACCAATCTTTGTAATCAGAAAATACTCTATATGACTGTCTGTCTATCTTTCTATCAGTCTGTCTACAGCCAAAACGCCTTAATCCCAGAAGGGGTGGCCACAAATGAAACCACCTCAAAGTCACCCTCTCCTTCGTCATCAGTTCGCCTTCTCTCCAACCACACCATCCTCACACATACTATGGTTTCCAATTCAGTCAATGAAGTGGCCTAGTATAATTACAGGAAATACTGATCTAGTAACGCATTTATCAGTAACACCCCAGAAATTACTTAAATATTAGAGAGAGCATTACATCCAAGATTATTACAAGAGAATTAGACCGCACAAAACTGCCTAGTACAATGACAAGTATTATTCTCATTTCAACCTATAATCGATCCTGTTATTTTTAGGGTGTTCTATAGTTAGGTTTTATCTGTGCAAGTTATTTTCATTTATGACTCTTCGTCGGAAATCAGTACTATCGGAGATATATATATTTTTTCTTTTTATTAGGCCTGTTGGCGCCCAGAATGAGCCCTGTGATTTACTTGAGCCAAACACCGGCTGATTTGCTGCCTGGTAACTCAGTTTTACCGTGGACTCTGTAACAGACTCACCCACTCCCGCTCTTATTTCAGGAATGTGGGGCCGATAACTGAGGTAAATTGGAATTTGTTTTAGTACTGAACTGCTCAAGGTGTAGGTAAGGTTGAGTGGGGTCAGGGTAGGTCAATGCTTAAAATGGCTTGAATTCACTCATTCGAGGGGGGCAGGGGATATCTCAAAAACTGATAATTTCCGATGGAAATGAAGGTAAAAATCGAATGAATGACAAAAAAGGGAAAACCACATATTTATCGCAAAGTTGATTATGGACTGAAACGAAAAAAATTACCAAATCCCGGTTTTCACACACACGCACACAAACAAACATACGTGTAAACACCCACCTGTAAAAAAAACTAAATAACACATACCAATAAAATCCAACACAACCACACCACACAACTCTAAAGTACACACAACAGGTAGCCTACAGAACACACACACACACACACACACACACACACACACACACACACACACACACACACACACACACACACAAATTTGACATATCCGGCAGAATCCATCCAGGTCCCTGACGTCGAATGACAGCATGTGTAACCAAATATTTAGAAGGTCAATTAGGCCTTTCGTGCTTGGCCCTTCAGCCCCAGGACGCCATTCTGGCAGCAAGAATATAAAACTTTACCTGAATTAATGATAAAAGAACGTTACCTGGATTAAAGAAGTTCATCCTGTCAAAAAACAGAAAAAATATTGTTTCCTTGCTTGTTTATCTTTAGTACTTTTTTCTCTTCAACTATTGTTTTGAGGTTAAAATTCTCTCCTTCCTTCACCCAGGATCCTTTCTCCCAACTCCCTATGCATCCCGTCAGATAAATACAAACTTGGATGACGTTTCTTGGTTTATTTCACAACTTTCCCAATAAATTCGAGTCACTCCCGTAGATTTTCCTTTCATATCTTTCCTTGCAGCATCTTCCCCTCATCTTCTTTATCCATCCAGTCATATATGGTTAGTAAAAACTAAGCTCTCTCTCTCTCTCTCTCTCTCTCTGCTTTGAGTCCCGCCCTTTGATCTTTTTTGTCATACTTTTCCTTGCATCGCCTTTTCCTCTTACCCATTTTTTTTTTTTAATCCCAGTAAAATTTTCTTCCGATGTTTCTCTTCCTCTTGTTTTCCTTCAGCGTCTTTCCCTCCACCTCCTTATCCATTTTGTTATCCCACTGCTATACTATGTTCACTTTAACTGGACGTAAAACTGTCATCTCTCCATCTTGAATGCTGAGCTGTGGCAAGAGATTTACGCTGGAATATGGTACTGGTCACGAAGAAGTGCTGGCGCGAGGATGCAGGGCCGAAATATTGTCCTATCCTGTCACTGAGCTACAGGAAATTGGGTATAAAAGGACGAACATCGCCAAGTTGAAATGAATGAACTATGGAATTTAGGATCTTACTGTGTTCTTTATCAAGGTTTTTCTTTTCCCGAATACTTAGCAACTAGCGTGGTGTTCCTAATTCTCTCTCTCTCTCTCTCTCTCTCTCCCGTGGCTGGTAATCTTTAAAGCCAAAGTTGTAAATAAGTTTGTATATACAGAACGTTGGTGCTGGAGTGGGACGCCTTCACGTAGTGGCACTGATATAACCAGGTCCCTCAACTGCCTGGTTATCCGAATGTCCCTCACTTACTTCCCTATTCGCCAAAAGGAGGATGGTGAACTGCAGGAAGTATCAGCTTGAGCCTGCGGTCCATTAGGTTCACGTTAAGATGAACCTGGGGCTACAACTACAACTATTACTACATCATATACGTTCGTCTTCATTCGACAGTCGCCAAAAGAGTTTATAAGTAGAGAAGAGTGAATATTAAAGAAAGAGAGAGAGAGAGAGGGGGGGGGGCGGAATGAAAACAAGACATGTGATAATACTTAAATATTTGGAAGACATGTTCATCGTTGAAATTGTTTGGGGTCTTGAATAGATTAGGTCTCTTGTTAGGCTGTCTGATGTGGCAAGTTGAAAAAGAGGCTGAACTTAATTGAGGAGGAGGAGGAGGAGGAGGAGGAGGAGGGCAACCAGGACCACCACATCTACCACTACCATCACAGCCACACCCACCACAACCACCTCCCCCTCTCTGCCTTATATAAGTATTTCATTCATGCTATTTCCAGACGATTTCATCCAGCTTAGGATAGCATTTTCAAACTGGAGGCATTGAATATAACAAAGGGGTTGACAATTTCACCACCAGGGCTCCTTCCTAAGATGAGTAAAATCGTCTGGGAGTTGGAACAATAAATCAGCCTCTTCAGTTCAATTATTATATTCCCACTGCTACCAGACGATTTTATTCCGCATGGTGAAGTGATTTACCGAGTTAAAGGGGTTAGGTAACCTTCATTAATCCCTTATGCAACAAGAGATCTTCCTTTAAGCTGAATAAAATCGTCTGGTAGAGGCCTAACTTGAAAAACAGGTCATCAGAGTGGAGGGGTTAAGAATGACAATCGCACGGAAGGGGTAGAAGCAGAAGTAATGGATGGAGAGACCTTCAAATGCCTTCAATACGACGCAAATCTTCCTTATGCGAATATAAATGCTCCCTTAATCACCCTGTCGTCGTTATCACCCTTATCGTGATGAATTGCTGTGACCTATATCCTACGAGGGAGTCATGATGTTATCTGAAAGGTGGCAGTCGTTTAACTGTACGGAAAGCAAATTTAAGTTACGAGAAGATATGTATAAGTACCCGATCATGATGCAGTAGTAGTAGTAGTAGTAGTAGTAAACAATTGTGCATTTGTTTCTTATTTTACCCACTCTCATCGTCGGGACAATTCTAGTATTCAATTGCAGCTAACACCTGACGGTTTTATTCAGCTGAGTGAAGGTGAGTGTTGACGCATTATAATTTCCCTAGATAACATGTCTCCTCTTCTTAAAGTACACACGTTATCTTGCTCTCTGGAAATTATTCCTTTTCATTTCAGGGGCGTCCGGAGGTAGAGGGGCGACAACACCAAACAACAAGTTCGAGTAATTTCATTTCAAAGTTTACCTAACGTTTTTTTTTTTTTTTTTTTTTGTAGTGGGTATTGTGTACATGTTTATACTCAATGTACTCGTCTTTCTTGTAGATTTCAAATATAAAAATACCAGTAATAAAGTTTTGTTGATATAAACGATTTTTTGTATAAATTCTACCCTCCAATTTTTAAATGGCACACAAAGGTAAAATCAAAGTGTGTTAATTTTTCTAAACTTCAGTGTACCAAAACTATGGTATGAACTATTGCCATCAAAGCTAATATATATATATATATATATATATATATATATATATATATATATATAGATATAACGAATTTTTTGAAATTACTTATGCAAAAACAGTTCCAACCATTATTTAATGGATACAACACGCATGTATCGGTACTGTATTTCCAGAATAAAATGGAAGCAGTTAATAAACAAAAAAAATAAATTTAATTATCTGGAACACTTACGTCTTCAAAATGCAGAGTAAGGCGCCAGTGGCGACCACAGTAAGCCTCACCAGTATCTTTTCTTCTTAACTACGGCTTGTTTCCAGTTCTCAGGGTTCCTCCGCCTCTTCCTTGTTACCTTTGGTAACTGCACTTCACTTTCAGTGTCACTAGAAGACATGTTAATGCGCATAAATCGCATAATAAGGCAAAATAAAGCACAACATCAGTAATCAATCTAACACACGAGAGTGGCGGGGAGACTGACTACAGGCGATGCTACGCGGGTGCTGATTGGCTGAGCGGTAAAGCGTAAACACAGGAGTTTCAGTTGCAGCGTCCTATTGGCTAGTGGCCGGACCAAACTATCGCCCCTAGGCTCTACTTTCCAGAAGCACAACCTGATATCCAGCTTTTACCCAGACAACCCCGGGACTTAAGAACATGTTCTACTCTTATGAGTATAGGGGTCT
Organism: Coenobita brevimanus; assembly: GCF_032717465.1. NCBI lineage: Eukaryota > Metazoa > Arthropoda > Malacostraca > Decapoda > Coenobitidae > Coenobita > Coenobita brevimanus. Next base: position 8,531,545 of record NC_137000.1, on the reverse strand, counting down.
GTGTCCTATTACCATGCTCAGTACTGGGTTGTTTTGTCTCACTATAATCTTCTCACTTTAACTTGGACTAAAATTGCCATAATTCCGTTTTGAATGCCGCGGTATCAATAGATTAACACTAGAGTATGCTAGTCACCAAGCAGTGCCAAGGAAAGGATGGAGAACCTTATACTCGTTGATTTAGAAGGGTCATAGGATCTCTTCTTTTGTCCTTTTTTATTTGGATGTAACTCATTGTGTTGTTGGAGAGGGACGCCTTCACGTGGTGGCACCGATATGGCTGGACGCATCCACTGCCCGGTTATACAAAAGTCCCTCAAGTCCCCCAACTCCCTTCCTGTTCCCGGGGGGCACGGTGGCTCAGTGGTAGAGCATCAAGCTCGTAATCGGGAAATTGCGAGTTCGAGCCTCGCCCAGGACTGCCATGCCGGGAGTGGTAGCGCGCTCCTGTAACCTAGCGGGGCTATATGATCCAATACAGGGTCTAGCTCGGGGGAACGCCATTTCCCCCATTTCTCCCTCCCTGTTCCCCCAGAAGAGGATGGTGGACTGCGGAACAAGGAAAACTTTAAAGTCGGCTATCCACCCCGTTCACATCACGATAAACCTAGGGCCACAACAACAAGAACTCCATATTATTCTCTTGTACATTATTCAATTCTTCATTTTCTCACCATAGTATAGTAGTAGTAAAAGTAGTAGTAGTGGTTGTCGTTGTTCTTGCTGTAGTAGTCCCAAGTTCATCTGAAGTGTGAATCCAGTGGCCTAAACCTAAAAAAGAAAAAAAAAGTCTAGATAAAAATAATAGAAAATACTGGTACATCATCAGAACAGAAAGGTTCAGAAAAGTTTCCCGTACTAAAGGTTTTATATCCATCCAGCCTTGTAACATCCGTCCTTGTTGCTGCCACTTCATAACAGGGGATTTGCCTGAGGGCTTAATTAAACTTTAGAGGCGTAAATACACAAGTTATGAAGGGATGTCAAGTCCATTTTCAGAATTATGCTTGCATGACAATAAGCGCAGTGACTACCCTGTGTATTAGTATGGTGCTGTGTGACGATGATGATGATGGTGACAAGGATGATGATAATAGTAACGATGATGATGATGATGGTGGTGATTATGATGATGGTGGACAGATCTACTACACTGGTAATACTCGTAATGATGATGATGATGGTGATTATGATGATGGTGGACAGAACTACTACACTCATATAAGCAATGTTTATCCCCTTCTTCCAGAAAGTCTTTTCTTTTTTTTTAATATTTAATTTTTACTGTTTTTTGACGATTTTATTCCGAGTAAGAGACTACCCTCGTTAAGGGGATAATGATGGCTATATCTAACCACTCCTGTGCGATAATCACTCCTGAGCTGTGCAAAATCGGAGAGAGACCCTTGACACGAATAAGGAAAATCCGAAGTATATAGAATAGCGTTACGGGTGCCTCAATAAACGACAGTACTGTACAATATGCAGGGTGCGTGATATACGAAAATTCAGGCGATTTGGGGGCTAATACTGAGGGGGGGGGGGGAGTCAAAATTGAAGAGTTACGGCTCTACAATTACTGATGACATGGTGGGTGAAGTCTCCCTCATAATTCACCCGTTTTTTATATATCCCTAACAGGGTTTATCTTTCTGATCATAATTATTTCGTCTGCTTCCACAACTCTCTCTCACGATGCCACGTCTCTCCGTGTCAAACAATCCCACCCAACACCAAGACCTCAGGCACTTCATCTCTCGTATTTTCAACACTTTCCTGTCCCTAGCATTTAAAGCCCACAACTCGCTTCCATACAACACTCATAGAATCATCATGCCTTCATACACACCCATCTTCGCCTCAACAGACACAGTTCTTTCCATCCAGACACTCCTTAATGCTCGTAATACTGCTGCCCGATCTCCTATTCTGTGACTTACCTTGGGTCCCTCGGTGAAATCTGCTGCTACGTCCACCACAAATACCAATACCCAAAGATCTTACCTATAAACAGAAGAGACGGGAAATCTTACAGACGGAGAAAGGAGTTGAAGGGAATAACATCAGTGAAACTCTTATGCTAGTAGGACAATAATCACTGAAATTTGTACACTACAAGGAAGCTTTGGGATCACTGAAACTCTTAAGCTAGAAGGAAACTTTGGGTGACGGGAGTACAGATTTATTTCCGTCTACGATATACCACCCTACACAACAGCTCAGCACTGCCTCACTAAGTCCACGATAACACAGTGTATCCCGGGACATTAAGAGTAATATAACACCGAGCCTTGAGAGACGAACCAGCCGCTGTTTTAGCACGAGAAGGCTGTTAGGTTAGTGTGTGTGTGTGTGTGTGTGTGTGTAGTAAATTATAGTACATACCTTTGATTTTTTACCACTAAAAATTTTTGCTTGCAAACAGCGTAATAAAGACGTGAAGAGCACCAATAGCAGAAAAAGAGATACTCGGTATCATTGCTGATACCTCTTATTGGCAAAATATCTCACAGCTGAAGGAAATCTCTTTGTGTTAGCCTGAATAAAATATCCAAATGCAAAAGCTCACTAAAAGCGTCAGCATCTGAGCCCATATTCACAAACAAACCTCATAGTCAGCTTCCGGCCATAACTCATATTTTTCACAGGAAGACTAATGAGAGGCCAGTGCAGAAGCCACCCATGTCTCTTGTTCTTCCTCGATCTATACAACTGCTAGTATGTTTGTGGATGTGGGCCCTGTTTTCACCTGAGAATTGTAATTATGCGGTACAATTATAACAGTTCACTTTAGGTATCTGGTACTTAACGAGGAGGATATGTGGGTAAAATATAACTAAGGAAAAGATGTTACACCAAAAATTACCAAACTTTTCATTCATGATGAACTTAGAACTTACCTGTGTTGGCATAATGTAACTGTTTTGCATTATAATGCTGATCTTCATCTAGGTTTATATTATATATATATATATATATATATATATATATATATATATATATATATATATATATATATATATCACCATAATCTTTCAAAATTATGCTCACAGACTGCAACGTCCAGAATTTTTCGTCAACTGTGTTCTGCTGTATGACGTTTACGGTGTTCGCATGGATCTTTTTTCCAATTGTGCACTTGCGAGTCGTAGTTCCTGCTCACCCTCTGATCTTACCCCTGGATGGGTATGAAACAGCCTAGCTTTCACAACGAACAAAGCCCTGTTGTCCAGTGTTGGGGTGGTAGTTCCATGCTTGGCTACACTGTGCGAGGAACAGTTGGAGATGACAGTGTTGACCCTGTAGTCTAGAAAACCTCCAAACTGCCGACAACGGGGCCTTCGTTCGGCGCACAACCCTGGCTACGATCAGCCTGGTTGAGGGGTAGAGGGTAAGCAGACACTTCGGCTTGAGTGTACGGTTGCGGACATAAATACTGATCCACTCCATAACGATAAATACCGAGGTAATGAGCCAGGACTTTTGAAACCCAGTGAGGTGACTTTATGGGCCCAATAACCTCTTCAGAATATCACGTCGGAGATTCATACTGGTTCGATAAAATAATGGAACGATATTTTTGTCCGCAATTGTACATTCCTGGTAACAACAGCGGCTGGCCACTCCACCACAATGGCTCGGGTTCTGTGTGAGATCAGTGCTCTAGATTAGTGTACAGGGTCGTATTATAAAGAGCTCTGGAAATTTCGTTGCACCTTTTCCTTAGCGATTTATCCTGTTCATTACACCTCACTACTCTCTTGAAGCAAACTCTGTCGATATTAAAAATCCATACATAACACAAAAGAGGATACTGAAGTGTTATGAGCAGAATAAATCGCTTAGGAGGCTGTGCTACGAGGCTTCTCACGTCACTTGTAATACGCCCCACACACTGCATCGCACAGTTGTAGTCACAGATCCCTACGCCACTACCACAGTTGTACCCCTTGAATATGAACACCCCTTTTATTATCTTCTTGCTCCCCCAGGCTGAATAAACTGAGGGGACATCAAGAATGAGATACAAATGAAAGCCTCGTGCTGAAGGGGTCAAGGGCCGCGATCTCGTGGTCTTAGGAGCCTCTCTAACACCCCTTTCTAACTTGCTCAATCCTCTGGAGCCGGGTGACAACGGTGTGGGTTTGTTCACGCCCCTTACCAGACGATTATGTTCAACTTAGGAATGACCTCTCGTCTTGATGGGGTTTACAAGGCTATAATCTATTCCCCTTAACTCCAAAAATCTACCCTGAACTGAATAAAATCGTCTGGAGATTGTATGAATGAAATATAATGTCCCACGGTTGAATGACTTCTTTTTAGGGCACGTTCATTCCTTCACTACGATGGCGTCTTTTCAGTTTTTAGTCTTGACAATAGCAGACGATTTTAATGAACTTGGGAAAGAACTGGTGAATTAAGGGGATTTACGGAGGATACACCTAACCCCTTCTGGTCGGAAAAGTGTCTCCAAGCTGATGAAACCGTCTGTGTATGACGAGAAAATATTAATGAGAGACGTCATCACACCGCAAGGGTTAATACTCTTTGTGTATTATTTATGTAATCTGTTTCGGCATCACGGTTAATATTCTCTTCCACTTTGGCTATTCAATCCACGTGGACATCAAAAAAGACAAATGGTAAAAACAAGGAAGAGTAAATAAAGACGTATTATGTAAAGGAAATCGCAAAGGAAAATGTGCAAAAGAGTCTCCTAATTACACAAGAACTTGGCCCCATGACACACAAGGGAAGATCCAGCCACATATTAGCCAACGCGTGTATATGGAACCAAGAGATTTCACGAGGTTAATATGGACCCGGTTTCACGATGAGACTTACGACCCATTCCCTCTCGTAACTATAATTTCTCTCTGCAGGAAGGACCAGGAAGGGGAGTGCAGAATCTTCCACTATCTCTTGCCCTTCCTGCCAAAACACAGCTAAGAGGGGAAATATACCGTAAGTTTCTCGTGAGTCTTGAAACCTGACTTTGCAGCTAAGAAAGATAGAGCGCTTACCCCTCATCGTCATGGCGCTTTAAATTTGCTTAATATTTTCACACGTATATCTGGGAAATTGAACTGACTCTGAATTATCCTGGCGAACAGAAAAATTAATCCAGAACACAATCCGTACTCTGTCAAACACTTTCCCAAAGCTTAAACCTGATTTGGATTTATACAGGCATTTACAAGGACCCTAATCTGGCTTAAGCTGCAGCACGGGAAAGATTTGATCCAGCCATACATCCCGTGCACGGCTTAATAGTTTTCTCAGAGGCTTAATCTCACTTGAATGTCCACAGATATTTTTTGGGCGGCTATTTAGCTCAAACAGCTGAATGGGAGAATTTTAGCCCAATCATACACCTCGTACCTTATGTTCATTTTGTAATATTTTCCTCAGAGCTTAAGTCTAACTGGAAAGTGAATTGGCTCTTGCATAAACTGCAAAACGGGAGCTACTTCGCCCAGCCACACTTCCTGTTCCTCAATACTGCTTCACTTTTCCAGAGTTTAAAACGATTAGGAATGTCTACAGGGCTAGGTTACGTCTCGAAAACTGAAATTTTTATCGAAATCCATTGAATCCAGTCCCACATCCACACATACGCATCCCGTTCTTAAATCTTTTCTATATAAATTTTCTTCAGAGCTCTTACTTGACTGAGATTATCTATACATACGTCTGGACACTGGGACTATCTCTTCATTACATTCACGAGTGGGGAGTAACTATATCCAGTCACATATCCCATACAAAGTGACACCTTTTCTTGGAGCTTCAACCTGATTACGATTTTTTATGAGGTGTCTGGAACATTGGAACTGCTCCCCATTGCACTCCAGAAACCAAGAAGTACTCACATCCACCTACAAGCATATGAAGTTCCTTAGGACTGCACAACTTTTCCTCAGAGCTTAAAACTAACAGGAATTTCGTTTACATGTACGTATGTCTGCAGACTGGAACTATCTCTTCATTAAAATCTAGAACCAGGAAGCACTTAAATGGAGTCACACGTCCCACATAATGCGCAATATTTCCTCAGAGCTTGAACCTGATTATAATTTTCTACATACATATACCTCTGGAATACTAGAACTTCTCCTCGTCAGACTCCAAAGCCGGGCAGTACTAGTCACACACACAAACGCACATCCCCTTCTTGATTCTTCGCTGCTCGTCTTTTCCTCAGAGCCCCAACCTGATTACTGAGTTCCACAGGTAAATGCGTCTGGAAACTTGGGACTCGCTCTTCATCACACTCCAGAACCAATCCAAGAAGTTCCGGTTCTTAAAGAGAGTCCCTCATACCATACACTGCGCAATGTTTCCCCGGAGCTTAATACCGATGTGAATTTTCTACACGCACGTCTGCAAATGGTGACTGTCCCATCCTACACCCCACAACTGAATCGGAAAGCACTTAAAATCCAGCCACACATCCCGTCCACGAATACGGCATGACTATTTTCTCGGGCACTGTCACACTCCAGCGAATCACCTGCGTATCACCCGGTACTTGAGTGGCAAAGTACCGCCTCCTCTATCCATCCTCCTCCTTTTTGCAGACTCCTAAAAACTCGGGTCTCCAACTTTTAATGAAGTGTCCTTTTTCACGAGGGGATGTCGGGTGATGTTAAGCCCTTCGATACGGCGACGTCTTTCTTACTTTATTCCTGGTATTTTTCAGGCGCTTATATGAAAGACTATTCGAACTGGAGGGTTTGGATATAGCTTTTCTTAACCCCTTCACTAAAAGCGATGTCTCAAGCTGAATACAATCGTCTGGTGGTAGCAAGAACAAACTATAAACAACGTCACCGGATTCAAAAGCCTTCATCCCTTCAAACCGACGACGTATTTTTTACTAACTACGCTTCGCCAGACGATTTTGGTCGACGATTTTACTGAACTGTTGTAGTGAGGGGATAACTAAGGATGCATCTCACCCCTCCAGTTCAAAGTCTCTCCCGAACTGAATACGTGCGCCTAAAAGCATCAGGAACGAGAAATGCGTCATGGGTGGAAGAGCGAAAGGTTCTGTGTCGGGCAATGGCGTGTGTGGATCAACTGTGGGCGCTGGAACTGTGGTAACTCTCGCACCAAAGGATGAACGCCAGGAGGCAGAGGGGTGCGGTGAGGTGCGGAGAGGGGGAGGGCTGGGCAGAGTTCTCGGCGCTGGGGGCGTCCTGTTCACTGCCTTCTTTATGGCTCTTGTGCAGGGCCGCGTGCTTCTCACCTGGAAAGAATTGAGGTGGAGGTTACTGAAAGGCTTTTTGCATCATCTGTCTGAAAGGTAACGTTAGACTCAATTAATGTCACCTAAAATACATTTGCATGTTTGTTACTGGAAGCTTTTAACTTTTCCCTACAGCTCCCCCCCCCCCACAAAAAAAAAAAAAAAAAAAGGCACACGGCAAATAAATGCTTTTCAACCGAAGTGACCAGCCACCCTGAAGTAACTTGGACTACTGCTAGGGGTAACTCGGCTGGTTGGGATGAAACATAGGTGACCTGGCAATGCTATCCACGTTGCATTTAGCCGTCTCTCCTCTTTTCATCCTAGGTCTGTTCCATAACTTGGGTTGGTCTTAACAGAGTACCAATATCAATACTAAGTGAAGCATAAAAGTGACACGTAGAGGTGTGTGGTACGTAGGAGAGCTGCTGGTCCCTTGGGAACAGATGGTTAAGTCTATGCCCAGAGTTGGACGCATAAAAAAAAAAAAAAAAAAAAAAAAGTAACCTACAGAGCCGCACACACAAGTAAGCAGTTTCTATAACACAACAGCTTGTATTATTTTTTTTTTTCATATCATGTAACAAGAAATCTCATGGATAAAGAAAAATGTATTAAAAACATGCTGACGCTTCGACCTGTGAGGTGGAGCCAGAATTCCAGGGGCTGGAACTGTGTGCGAATGACTGTCTCGTCCATGTCACTGGGTATGTCATTGGTAGTTTTCCGTCCTTCGCGTTTCTCATTCCTTGTTATCTGGACTCTGCCTTACCCCAGCATAAGCAACGAAAAAACCTCAGGAAGATGAAGACCTAGGAATCATATCTATTAATTATGTTATGCGTATAATGAAGAAATAAACGGCAGGGGCTATCGTCGCAGGCAATGGCGGACTTCATCCTCACACTCGGTAATTCTGCACACCAGGGATCGAATATGATTGTCTAAAAATAAGACTGCCTCGACTGTGACGTATTTACGTATCAAAACAAAGTGACTGATAATGTTAGAGAACTATTAACGAGTCAATAACAAAAAACAGTCTTTCCTTTCTACTCTGAAGCGGGGATAAAGAGATGAAATTAAGTACTATGAGTGTGTGCCGTGGCGCGTGCGTGCGTGTGCGCGTGTGTGCGCGTGTGTGCGTGCGTGCGTGCGTGTGTGTGTGTGTGTGTGTGTGTGTGTGTGTGTGTGTGTGTGTGTGTGTGTGTGTGTGTGAGAGAGAGAGAGAGAGAGAGAGAAAGAGAGACTACATAAATGTATTGGCCCAGTTCTTGGAAGAGCGTCCCAAAAGTTACTCCCCCCCCCCAAAAAAAAAAGACGAAAAAAGAAGGAAAAAAATCCAAAACACTGCCATCCTTTTAATCTCTTAATTCCCGACACGGCTGCTTAGGTTTATTCTTTCTCCCTCCAGACGATTTTCTTCAGCTGAACAGTCAAACAAACCCCTTAACTGCAGAAGAAAAACCCTCCGTCAACCTGAACAAAATCGTCTGTAAAAGGCATGAAGAAACTGGAGGAAATGGGTCATCGAAGTGAAGTGGCTAAATCCCCTTGGCTCCCGAACACGTATGCCTTCAGACGATTTTATTCAGCTTAGAAGTTTCCGAATCTGAGGGTTGATATGGGATTGGTCTCTCTCTCTCTCTCTCTCTCTCTCTCAGTCGTAAAACCCTACATTGTAACTGCATTATACAGCGATATTCCCTTTTGGCAATCACAATGAGTGCCTCAGTAATTAATCAAAGCTCCATTATTCTCCCATTATGAAAAAACGAGAGAGAGACAATGAATATTCCCCCATCAACAACTGGCTGTATTTGTTCTCTTGCCACCCATATATCCACCAACCACACCCATACCCTCATCCACACCCACATCCATACCACCACCAACACCCACTCACACCCACACCCACCCTTTGTGAAAAAAAAAAAGTAAACACCGTATATCTCCATTAATACAAGACAGAGTTGTTATGCTGCCAGCCACACCCAAACCCACTCCCACACCCACACTCATCTTTTGCCACGTACAAAATGAGACAAAGTGAATATTCTCCCATTCATAAGTGCGGGAAGTTGTTATCTGCCCACCCATACAACCATCCACCCAGCCCTAAAACACAAAAGGTCACAATTCCTCATTCAAACAAGTTGCCATAATTCCTTTTTATTTTTTTCTTTCCTCCCCCAAACAGGCCACTTCTGAACTCCAAGTGAGCTGTGATAATTCCCAGATAAGTCGCCAATCAATCATTTAACCTCGAGGGGCTTCCAAAAAAGGGGTAAGGGGAGGGGGAGGGGGCAAAAGTGGAGCTGAATCAGACAAAAGACAATCAACTTTCTGTACGCGTCTTGGGTAAAACTTAAATTGGATTTTTAGTTCCTCGTCTGTCAGCGGCTGGACCGAGAGAGAGAGAGAGAGAGAGAGAGAGAGAGAGAGAGAGAGAGAGAGAGAGAGAGAGAGAGAGAGAGAGAGAGCAATGTGGCCGATCGCAGGCAGGTGAAAAGGAGGGAAAATGGGAAAGAAAAGAAGAGAAAAAAATAAAAAGAAGGGGGGAGGCAAGGTGGTCGAGGGCCTGCAGGCGAAAGTAAGAGTGAAAAAGAAAAAGAAAACGTCAACAAAGGCAAAGAAAAAAAGGCAAGGTGGCCAAAAACAGGCAGGTAAAAAGATGAGTAAAAAGGAACAGAAATGAGAAAAAAAGAAAAAAAATATATATGAGGAAGCATGTTGTCGAGTCCAAACAGGTGAAAAAAAAAGTTAAAAAAAGAAAAAGGTGTTAAAATGAGATATAAGGAAGCAAGATGTCTGAGCCTTGGTAGGTGAAAAAGAGTAAAAAAGGAAAAAGAAAAAAAGAGTAAAAAAAAAACAGGGTAAAAAAAGAAAAGGAAGAAAGTAACAAAGGAAAAGGAAAAAGGGGGAAAAGGCTAAAAAAAAGGAAGGCAAAGTGGGTGTGCGTATGCAAGTGAAAAAGTAAAGAGGGAAAGAAAAAATAAAAAAGGCAAAAAGAAAAAGGATAGGCAGAGTCAGAGCCAAGTTGACACAAAAAAAAAGAAAAAAAAAGAAAAAAGAAAAAAAGAAAAGGGAGTAAAGACTGAAACCAGGGAGGAAAAAAGCATAACGAAAATCAGTAGATGGAGGTGGACCGGAACCAGGCAGGTAAAACACAAACACACACACAAGAAAAAAAAGAAAATGAAAACGGAAGAAAAATGAGGAGAAGAGAGAGAAACAAAGAAGTAAAGAATGAAAGAAAAAACAAAGAGTAAGAGGCAGAGGCAAACTGAAAAAGTAGTTAAGAAGCAATATCCGTGAGAAGGGCAAATTAAAAAAATATAACAATAATAATAAAGAAAAAATTGTAAATGCAGGTAGGAGTGCCCACTATCCACTCACTTGCTGTAGTGGTACCTTTAGGTGGCTCTATACCAGTGGTTCCCAAACTTTTTCCCAAATGGACTAAATAGGATAACCTCTGTGGCTCCATACATATTTTCATTTCAAGAAGCAAAGCAACATTACCTGCATGAGCAAGTAACTTGAGTGATTAAAAATAAAAATGTGCATGCACCTAAAAGAACATTTAGGAAGTTAATTAAAAACTTAGTGGTACGACTGAAACTGCATTTTTCCTACCAGGTGGGGTATCAGTGACAGACATTGAAAGGTTACAAAAGGGGTCATTTTTCATCAGGACGCGATTATGCTTTTTCACTGTGATGTTTAAACAGGTAAAAAAAAAAAAAAAATCCATTTTGCCGAAACCAGGGTAGCGTCCCATTCTTACGCCAAAGTCGGTCAACATTTTTCTTACAAAGGATCTTATGGCAAATGAGCCACGTCTGCGTTTGAGGAACTGATCTTGCCCTGCCTCTAAGAATGTCCTCCACAAAATGGTTCACACACACACACACACACACACACACAAAAGCATCCTCCCAAATTCTGCCTTCGGTAAATGATTATAAAATTCTATTACCAGTGTGTGACTTCAGATCCTTAAGAAGAATGTCCCACGGCCCCCACTTGAGGAACAACTGCAATACACTGAAAGACAAGCTAAATCATTTTTTGTGGTCCAGGAAACCATTTACTACGCTGGGAAGTAACCATATAACTAATTGCATGGCCAGATGTGACCCATACAGGCTACCATCGACGAAGTGACCGAGGTTGACAGCTCACCTACTGCAATACCACTGGAATAAGACTAGCCCCGGGTCCCTACGCCCCCGATGGAACTACAAAGTGGATAATTGACGAATAAATACAGGTAGTCAGACAAATGGACTGATAAAATAGCGAGACTAACAGACAGACTGGCTCAATATTAAAAAGGGGGGAAAGAATGTAAATAAAAAAATAACAGTGGAGAGGAAAAAATGAATGAAAGCTCAAAAAAGGAATATAATGGGGAAAAGTAACAAGCAGAAAATAAAAAAGAAAACGTAACAAGCATAAGTGACAAACAAAGGCTCACAGAAAAGACGAATATCATAGTTACTCCTAAAATCGTTTTCTGAAATCGGTTGGTGGGCGACGGTTTTCATTAAAGGCTCCTCATTCACGTCCATCTAAAAAAAAAAATTAAAAAAAAAAAAAAAAGCCTCGCCCACGCTGGTGAAAAACAGAAAATGATAATGAGTTGAAAGGGCATGACGCAAATAAAAAATAAACAATAAAAAAATGCAAAAGTCTGAAGAAAACGTTTAAAAAAATCCACAAAATGCGTTGAAATGAGTAAAAAAGTGTTCTGTGTAGCTGTTAGCGACACACACACACACACACACACACACACACACCATAAAGCCAGGCTGAGGCACCATAAAGAAGGCCTCAACTTGGTAGCGCCTGTGTTCCCAGGCCCTGATCTCACACACCTCTCCCAAGCGTCGTAAAATTCAACCTCAATTTACTCCTCCCTTACCAGACTAAAAGATAACCGCGTACCACAACACCCGTAGTAGTAGTAGTAGTAGTAGTTGCGACCCTATGCTCATCTGAACGTAAACTCGGTGCACTGCAGGCTGAAGTTACCCGTCTACTGCAGTTCACCATCCTCCTTCCTGGGGATACGGAGGGAACTACGGGGTGTTTATGTACCCGGGCAGAGTCACCGTCCAGGTATATCAGCGCCACCACATGAAGGCATCCCTACCCTGCACCTCCAACCCCCTGAAGGCAATACAATGGCAACCTTAATACGATATATCTAAAAAATCAGCTGTTGTATATAGAGGGACACCTGTACGTGGTGGCACCGACATAACCAGGCGGTGGGGCTTCCCGGGTGTACAAAGGTTCCTCAGTCCCCTTCCTATCTCCTAAAAGCAGGATGGTGGGCCAGGGGGGAAGGCAACTCCTGCAGTCCATCGGGCCCACGTTCAGACGGCCCTGGGATTGCAACAAAAACAAAAACAACAACAACAACAACAACAACTACTACTACTACTACTACTACTACTACTGTTACTACTACTGCTACTGTATTAACTATTTTTTTTCTTTACTACTTTCTCGCTCCCCCAAGAGGTATTATTTTTGGCTCGGTTTGTGTCTCTGTTTGTATGTCTTGCCAAATATATGTACCAACTATTACATGGACTTCATTAAATTTGAAGTACTGGCAGGTGACCATCAGAGGAAAAACTGAGAAAAATTTTGGTTGGAAAAACTGAAAGGGCAAGACCATAAAATATAAAAAGGGTGAGGGATGAAGCTGCCTTGATGGAGGTATGCGATCCCTGAATGTTCCTGCTCTGCTTGTATTGTTGTCTACTTTATATATCTTCTTTTTTCCTGAACTCTGCAAACAACGGAAGCTCTCTACTTCACAGGAATTATGAAGCATCTGTATGTGAAACGTAGGACTTGTGATGTTGAGATGAAGAAAGCTAGCGGGTAAGTGGAAAGTATTGATGATGATGATGATGATCAAATATACTGCATAACTTACTGTACACTATCAACATCCACTACGAAATTGGCAGGTCTGACTTTAGCTGGGAATAATAATGCTGATGACGGCAATGTATACCTTCGACAACATGCAGCGTGAGATTAGCAGGCGTGGCTTTAGCTGGCTCGCAGGTGTACCATCCAGCATCATCCCAGGTGACGTTGGAGATGAGGAGGGAGCTGGAGAGTGGCTGCCGCATCACCTGAAGGGGGCGGCGCGGCGAGTAGTTGATCATGGTTCCATTGTGGTACCAGAAGATAAACACGGGAGGCTCAGTGGCTAGCTCAACCTCGCAGTGCAGACGCAGGTGCCCTCCCGTGTGGACGTGCACATCTGGCCCCCCGTGCACCACAGCATGTGCCTCTGCAAACACGTGCAATGAGAAAGCATTAGTGCTACAAGAGTTCTTTCATCTCATCTTTGCCATGATTTTTATCCTTTCGCAGCTTATTTCACATACGTCGGTGGCAGAAAAGACAATACTATCAACTCTACATCCTTTCCATAGCATTCTTCGTGACTAGTATCATATTCTATTGTTGATCTATTGTCACAACTCAGCATTCAAGATGGCGGGATGATAATTTTAGTACAAGTTAGAGTAAAAAAGACTACACAGTATTAGGATATGCATGACTGTTTAAAACTTAGAAACAGTGGTCACTCTCATGAACGTGCAAGTCTGGCCCGCCATGCACCAGAGCACGTCCCTTGCAACACGTAATATGAGAAGGCACGACAGTGACTTTTGACGCTATACATTTTTCACTTTAAATACGTGCAATGAGAAGGCACGAAGGTTACTTATGGTACTATATTCTTTTCACTTCAACTTGGCCTAAAAATGCCATCTCTTCACCTCGCATACCGTGCCTCTAACTCCATAACAGTAGAATATGATGCTCCGTACGAACATATTTTACGGAAAGTAGGCAGAATCGTAGCACCTTTTTTGCCACTGAGGTGCGTAAAATAAGTTGCAAAAGAAAGAAAATCTGGGTCAACTTAAGGTGAACTAACTATAGAAAAATATATAGTTTAAAAAATGCAATTAGCGTCCATTCAAGGTTACGTGCTCATCCGGCTCACCCTGCACGTGCCTCTGCCAACACCCACCACCACCAGGGCAAAGGGTTAATACTTAAAACACAGGTATGATGTACTGGCTTCAAGGCATAGTCTGCCCTTTTGTGTTTAAAGGTAGATTTCGAGGTTCAAGCGACGTCTTTAACTCGAGAAAGTTTTAATACTGGTGGAGTTCCCCAAAAAGCATAATAATAATAATAATAATAATAATAAAGTAGATGCGCAATTTCTTTCCGTGCATTCGTTTTTATTTCTGGAAGGGGATATGACCTCTCCAAAATCACTGGGGGGTCACGGTCCCCAATGTCGCATTACAGATGAGGGTCCATTGTACAACATATCCTAAGGTACTACAGCCACCTCTGCTCTCCTTTCACTATTTCTAAGAATTATTTAGCTGGTGAAATGAGCTGCCTCCCCCCAAAAAATCATAGCTGAAAATACTGAATGACCTTTCCATTAACCTAATGAACTCACCTGGGAGATTTCATTCAAATCTTTCTCTAGCATCTGATCATTTTTTTTTTTCTCGTTAGAGGCTAACAACCTCATAACTCAAGGGAGGGGGGGGGGAGTCATGCTCCCAAAATATTGATGTTCAGTTTCATTTTGGGCATTCAGACAAAAACATGGAAATGCATACCTAATTCTGCGATACGTATACCGATTTCGCTGAAATCCATGTGCTCACTTTCCTCTATTCTGATTGTATTTTTGGGAAGGGGCTAACCCCCCCAAGAATAATTGGGGGCACACTCTCCAAATATCGCATTGTGAATGAGATTCCTTTGTACAACTTGTACTACGATACCACAGCCATATCTGCCCTCCTTTCACTCTTTCTGAGAAATTTAAATTAGGTGATGAGGGCTGACCCCCCTCAAAGCCAGGGTTGGAAAACTGCATATAGTGGAAGACACTGGGATTAACCAGATGAACTCACCTGGAGTGTTTCATTCACATCCATCAAGTGGCCTAAAAGGAGTTCAAGGACACACACACTCACACACACACACACACACACACACACACACACACACACACACACACACACACACATCCTGAGTCTAGCACAACGGTATTGGGCGGGCTGCCGAAAATGATACCATCCTGCTTCGCACTAATGATAATGATAAGTGCATTCAGTGTTGTATGCAATACAAACTCCCCTTCTAGATGATAACCATACACATGCAACTGATCTTTGCAACTGATGGCTGTTGCGTGCGACACACCGCCATGGTGTGGGGAACAACTGTGTGAAGTTATATCAAAATCTGTTCATGCATGTGGAAGTTACAGAGCGGACACGGAATTGCAGACGGACTGACGTACTGACGGAATCGCGCAAACCTAGAGTCACCGACCGGTTTCACCGGTAGGGGACTTATAATAATAATAATAATAATAATAATAATAATAATAATAATAATAACGACGACGATAAAAATAACAAATAACAACAAGAGCAAGAACAACAACAATAATAATAATAATCTATCTATCTATCTATATACCTAGGCTGCTTCCCCCAAGGAAAGGGAGGCAGCCGAGACAGGACGACTCACTCTCCATTTACTCATCCATTCAAACACATTCATTCGCATCTTAGCCCCAAAGGGGAGAACGGACAGATCCTCACCGCACCACACCGCACAAGGGTCAACTGGGCAATGCAATCAGTGACATCCGCAGCAGGGCCCGACAGCAGAACTGGTTTACCCCTGCCACATCATAACAGACCCATCCCCTTACCCGCACCTGACCTGACTAGCTGATCAGACCAAATGCGGGAGAATATCCCCTCAGGGCTGCGTCATCACTTATTCATTCACAATTTCTCTCCATTTATTTCTGTCACGCACAGCCACTCTTCCTTGCTCAACAGACATCCCTCTCGCATCCAGCGCTCTCTTCACACTGTCCATCCATCCTATTCGTGGTCTTCCTCTCAGCCTTACACCTCTCACATCAGATCTAGTTATCTTTTTCACCAATCGCTCATTATCCATTCTCTCCATATGCCCAAACCATTGCAACACCCTCTGCTCAACTCTGCCAGCCATCTCCCGAACAACTCCAGTTCTCCTTCGCACTTCATCATTTCGCACCCGATCCATACGCGTCACTCCACACATACTCCTCAGACATCTCATCTCCATTACATTCAAACTTTTCCTCTCTGCTACACCCATATTCCATGTTTCAGCCCCATATAATGCAGTCGGTACATAATAATAACAACATAATAACAACAACAATAATTTCTTTAGTCACTTAGATTCCACAGTGCATCTCGTACACAGAGGTGCATCCAGTCGACCATAAACAAACACAGCGTTGCCACACTGCCCTAACATGAAGCTTATAGAGCGAAAAAAGAGGATTAAATTAACTTCTACACGAGGGAAATTAAGACTGATATTAAATTTTTGCTCAAGAGTTGGGCTCGTATTACCGTTTTTAGGAAGTTCCCCAACACCTCTTCCTTACCGATTTATTTTTGCATATAACTGGTTAATATCGTTTTGTTCGTTATTTATGCTGTGTATGGTGATATTAGAATGATTTAAGTAACACAGAAGAGGACGACAAGGTGTACTAAGCAAAATAAATCGTTTAAGAAGAAATGTTAGGGAGCTTTAACTGACAAGAATACGGGTGTTAATCTCCCTCAGGGCAACCGTCAAATTTTCAATCGAGATCTGTATTTCAGTCTAGGGTTAAAGCATATTGGTGCGAATTACATGTAGCAGTCGTCGACCCTGATTGATAGAGATAGATAGAGAGAAAGACAGATACATAGATAGACAAACAAAGCTACTGATGTGGTAGATTTTCCATGATACAAAAAAGCGAAAATTATAAACTCGCTTCATTCTTTATACACTCACTTTTGGAAACAGGGTATCATCATCGGCAATGGAACTTAATTATCATGTTCGTGTTGAAAAAATAAATAAATAAATAAATAAATAAATAAATCTCACTGAAATCCAAACATGAAAGACAAAGTAGCTGCTGGAAAAATGTTACGTACTCGAATTACAATGAGCGATACTTAATGAGATGTCTGCGTAAATATTTCCATTTTCATCGTCATCGTCACTCTGCACGTGCATAAGCTTCACGTGTATAATCTTCACTGTGTACCTATATAACCTTACCTGTTCACGTGTATAATCTTCGTGTACAACCCTAACGTGTATAACCTTCACGTGCATAACCCAACCTCTTCAGTACGAGGAGCCCTTGACAAAATCGCCTACAGCCAGCCACCACGATGCACAAGTCCTCGCACTGACGGGAATAAGTGACAATGGTGACCTACATTACTAGTGCCTCGTTTTCTAAATTGCTTTGGACATTTCGTTAACACCACTTCATTAGCGATTTATTTTGTACATCTCAGTATCTTCTGGTATGTTTATGATGCATCCTATGTTGATAAATAAAGCAACATAAATAGCATACAAAAGAATGTCAAGTTAAAATATGCAGGTTAATTCGGTATGGAAAAGGCGCTACCAAGCCTCTTACGTCACCTAGAATGCGGCCTTGAGTGTCAACAGGGAAATCTCTCTCTTCCTGAGTGAAATATGAACCCAGTGGACTGCAGGCTGAAGCTTTCCCCCTCCTGCAGTCCATCATCCCACTCTCACTGCACACTGTAAATACTATAATACAAAGGCCGTCACCGTACTGAAAGGGTTAATGTTCGTTTATCATTCGTCCTCATTATCTTGCTTCACCGTGATAATAAACGTAATGGCCGATGCACAGAGCCAGTAATTATCGTAAAATGGCCGCGTTTCGTCCATATCTGAAAATATGTTGAACTTGGTTGCTGATTTGTTTATATAAAAATATTGATAAAACAGCAGATTTCTTTTTTCCTCTTACTTTATTTTGTTGTTGAAATAAGTGCAAGATTCTCTCTCTCTCTCTCTCTCTCCTCAGGAACGACCCCTCTTCCCCGGACACCCGCCTCCCTTACACACCCTGACACCTCATCACTCCACCTCATTCTCGATCTTTCCCTCCTTCTCTTTCCACCCACATTACTCTCATACGCTCTCCTAGTCAGTCTCTTCACTGGAATGGCACTCCTCTATCACCGCGTAAGTGACATGGAAAACACCCAAACGTTCTCCTAGAATGCGAAAAGGGAAAAGTTGATTTACAGTGCAAAGATTACAAATAAACTTACATTAATTTCCTTTCACTTCTTTATATATTTATTGGAGGAAGGACAAGGACAGGTGAGTGCAGATCCTTTCCATATTCCTCGTCCCTCCTGCAAATACAAATCTTACCCATTAACAACCCTTACACATTAACTGTTCGTTGATGTTAATTACCTGTTATAAATGGGGCAGATGGTTTCTCAGCTACCTGGCAACCCCAAGACTTTTTTTTCTTCGTCTTCTTAGCACCTCCTTCATGGCAATTTATTTTTATTATTACACCTTAATAATCTCTTGTGTATTAATAAGCCCCAGTTTCGTTGATTTTGTATTTTGTAGCACCTCTTTCATGCCGATTTGATTACACCCTAATATTCCTTAGTGTGTTGTTTATATGTAGAAAAATGAGAACATACTAAATAACATTAAGGTGTTAGGTGACAAATAGAGGCGTTACGAAATGAAATCTAAGTCAAGGAAAATACGGCACTATAACCTCGAACAGTCGCATGCAATTTCTGGCCACGGGAGGGAGGGGGGGGGGGAGGGAATATAATTTTGAGGCTGGCACAGGTGGAGCCAGACACAGACACCACCTGATCCCTAGTAAGTGAGATGGAGAACGCGGAGGAGTAATAGATGATGGTGGCACGAGATGTATTTTATTTTCCACCAAACTGTAGCACACCATTCTGCTCTTGTAAATAACCACAGACTTTATTCTCATTAATCAATCTAGCCCAGACTCCTAAAAAAAACTTGCATTTTCCACTAATCTATTGCACATATTTCTACAGCTGTTGATATACATTGACTTTATTATTATTTATTTATTTATTTATTTAACCCTACACCCCCCCCAACCCCTCCATATCTATACCTGTGCGTGAAGTATTGGTTAGGGGCGGGTCACTTTTCTTAGAAGATCATTTGCTCTTTAGGGGGCAGAACAGGACATGTACAGTCGACATAAAAAAAAAAAAAAAAAAAAAAAAAAAAAAAAAAGAGGCTGATGATTACAAGACTTTTGATGCCGACTGTACGCGTTGGCAGAGCTGTACGATGTCAGGCACGTGCAAGCCGACAGCAAGAACATCTGCTTACACATATATAATTACTTCTTATCGCCGCTACAAAAACAACAAATATAACTGGTCGTCTGTGTAGCAGTCTCGCTGAAATAACCTACGGCGTTGTGCGGCGTCATTTCCTTCTTTAGTATAAATGAAGATGCACAATTATTTTCCTCTAAATATCTCCCTATGAAAAAAAAAAAAAAGTGTAAAAAGAACGAAAGAAAAACGAATCCAAGTTGGAAGCCTGCAAACCTCTCCTTTCCATTTATGCTGAACAAAAGGAAAAACAATAACAAAATTCGTACATTTTAAGCTAACAGGAAACACTGCATATAAAAGACCGAAGAGGAAAGACGGACTGACCAAGGCAATCCCCGAGTTGACCAGCGGCATACACGTAAGACTTGAGAGTATCGGTTAACTACTGTATTAGGGAACTGGACAGAAAAAAAGGTGAGAGCGTGTGTTGGTAGACGGGTGCTGCGTAGAATGGCTGGGAATTTCAATCAAACGGAGGGCCGTATTTCTGGTTTGGAGATGTCGTAAGGTCTCTTCCACAGCGATTTATTTTGCACGTAACACCTAATAACTTCTGGTGTGTAATGAAAACTCTGACCGTATAAATAACATCCACTGCACCTCATACAACAGGATATTCAGGTAAAACGTCCAGAATACATCGCTAAGCAAGAGGTGTTAAAGAAATCCCCAAAGCCACAGAGAATACAACCCTTAACCTACTACCCTTTGCCTACTAGCTCATGGTCGCACTAGTCACGGGTCCAAACTTTAGGGTTCCCTCCTTCATTAACTTTGGTAAATGCCCCAAACGGTACTTTTGGGACGCAACAGAAAACAGTAAAGGGTTGCCATCTCTGCACACTTTCTTAGATCCGATCTGAGTTTATTCGCTGTTACCAGACGATTTTATTCAGCTGACAGAAGGAAACGTCGTTGCGACGGGGTTAATGAAGGCTGCATTTAACTCTTCCACTTTGAAAAGTCTCCTAAGAAAAATAACCTCACCTAAAGACAGTACCGTAATAAGTGAATGCCGAATGCTCATCGCCTGCCAGAATATGCCGCTGGCCAAGTAACAAGCGCGGCCCCCACCCCCCAGGTTGGGGCCGTGGGGCGGCGCCCCCCTCGGGGGGCCGCCGGCGGGGGGGACCGGAAGATTTTGGCCATATCTTAATACCCTGAAGGTTTCATGTTGATAGCTTTTGCCGTTTATGATATATAATGGGAACACACACACACACACACACACACACACACACACACACACACACACACACACACAGGCGGGCAAAAACATTATCGCTCCGCCTTGGTAATGGCGGGGGTTAAAAAAGTGCGTCATTGTGTCGAAGGGGTTTAAACTTGCCTGAAGGTAGCGATAAGAATAGTGCGTCATCGTTGTGAAAGTACCAGCACCTGTTTGTGTAAAAAAGAAAAAAACATATACATTATTTAATCCTGGCCTCCCAAAACGTCGGTCCACAATTTTGCGTGCTTTGGTATAACCCCGTAGACCGGAGGATGCCCCGTGAAAGGCCCGCACAGTGGTTATCATATTAAGGTGAAAATACCGCCACCAACCCTACCATCGCCACACACACACACACACACACACACACACACACACTGCCTTCATCATTTCACCTTTGTTTATCTACCTGGAACCCTGTGTTTATAGGGCCGCGGGGTTGTAACTACTGAAATCCTTTACTGCAAGCGTCTTTGTTTTATTCTGGAAACCTCAAGACGACTCACTTCATCTTTAGACAAGCTTTTCGAACCACAAACGTTATATAGAGCCTCCATTAACACTCTCAGGCTCTTATGAATCACTCAGCTGCGTAAAATCGTCTGGCGTTGGCAAGAGTTAAAAAAAACGAGTTGCTCCGACCGTGTGAATGTTAATCAAATCGTTACTACTGGACCTTCATAATCTATATATAAAAACAGTTTATTGGCAGCCTGATTAGGAGTAAATATACGACGCCACCCTATATTAGGGCTGTCTATCCTTTCCACAGCACTTCTTCGTGACTAGCGATGTGTTCTACCGCCAGTCCCTTCGTACAACTCAACTCAGCATTTAAGATGGAGCGATCGCAATTTAAGGCCAAGTTAAAGTGGACAGAGTGTGGTAAAGGTGGTAAATTCAATGCATGAGCCCGGCCACCCTCCCCTACGCTCACCTATGGATGCATGAGTAAACACACACACACACACACACACACACACACACACACACACACACACACACACACAGAGGAAGGGCATTACTTCAGTCTAAATCTTGTAGGAAATTTAGAGTTGTTTCACTGAGTCATAATTCAGCCAACCCAACCACTCTCAGTCACTAGCCCGACCACTAACCTAACCTGAACTAATCCAACCTAACCCACGACCACAACCATTCATCTACAAACCTAACCTAACCTGCCATAACACAGTCAAGTCTAACCTACCTTAGCCTAACCTAACCTAACCAAAATTACAACCCTTACCCCAACAACAATCACAACCACTTATGGACGACCTAATCTAATCCTTTCTAACCTACCTTAGCCTAAGATCACAACACCCACAACCTTCATAACCACTGTGCCACTCACCAACCACCTCGAGCGTGAAGAAGAGTGAGGCTGGAGGGTGAGCAGTGAGCTGGCACTCATACAAGCCGGCGTCACTCTGCCTCACATCCCGCACTGACAGCTGCCACATCTGCAGGAGGAGGGCGAACAGACAATGAGAGTGAGAAGGAGGGGGAGGAGGAGGGGGGAGGAGGAGGAGGAGGAGGAGGAGGAGGAGGAGGAGGAGGAGGAGGAGAAGGAGGAGTCATTTTAATAGCTCTTCCTTCGTATCATGTAAGTCAATATTAGTGTAAACATTGGCTGGAGGGGAGAGTCAAGAGTCAATAATAATTAGCCTGAAATATCTACACTGGCGTCTTCTAAATAAACATTACTATAAACACCATCTACATCGAATGGTTTCCTACAGCACCGATGTTTATGGTGCATCCTTAAACACATAATTTAACCATAACAAAAACTAATACATCATCATCATCATCTTTTTCTTGCCACGTAAAAGTGTTGTGAGGTGACCTAAATAAATAAACAAAACTACAAAACAAATGAAGAATGCATACACAGGCAGTATGGTGAAACAAGCCCCCCTGCAGGCATCCAGGGGCAGTGAACCCCCTTTTCCCCACTCTCTCTCTCTCTCTCTCTCTCTCTGACGTGAGGAAAGGGCAAGGAAACCGGGAGAGGATCTAGATGGGGAAAGTGGGAGAGAAAAGGAGTAACAGGAGAGAGGAGGAGGAACTAGAGAGAAGGAGGAGCGGGGAAGGAAGAGAATGATACGAAGGATGAGGGATGGAGGGGGAGACCAGAGAAAGAGCAGGATACGCTTGGACAGAATATGAACAAAATGACGAATTGAAAAGGATGAGGGGGCCAAAAATGGAAGAAATAATAGGGAAGGAAATTAAGATGAGTGGAAAGGGAGTGGGGGAATGGGACGACGCGGAAAGAGGGAGAAGGACACGGAAGGGAAGGAAAATGCGTTGAAGGAGTAAGGAAGGACGAGGGAGGAGGAAGAAAATAAATGAAGAAAAATGAGCAGGAAGAGGAAGGAGGGAAGGGAAAGGAAAGGCAGAGACAGGAAAGGAACATGAGTAGGAAGAGAGAGGAAGAGGGTCTTAGAAAGGATGAGAAGGACAGGGATGGAAAAAAGGGAGAGAGGGGAAGGCTTGGAGAAGGAAGAAAGGATAGGGAAAAGTAAGGAAAATGAACCGAAGGGATGAGAGATGACTAAGTAAGACGAAGACTGGCAGGGAAGGGAAAGAAGATGAAAAGAAAGGGAAGAAGAGGGTCTAAGAGTTGAAAGGAAGGCACGTAAGGAAAGGCAGATGAAGTGGAAGGAGACAATATTGGAAGAGGAGGTGAAGACAGCGGGAGCAGAATTTTGCCACGTAAAGGAAAGATGAAGGGGTCTGGAAGCAGGGGAAACTGGAGAGCCATGGGCAAGAGGAAGGGAGGAAAAGGAAAAGGAGGGAGCTGAAGGGAAGAGGAAACGTGGGTGGAAGGGGAAAGGTGGGAGAGAGAAAGGAAAGGGGGGGGAAGAGGTTTGGATGGGGAAGGAAGGGGAAAGGTGAATGCAAGAGGGAAAGGAGGACATAGAAAAAAAAGGAGGGGGGAAGAGGTCTGGACGGGGAGGGAAGGGGAAATGTGGATAGCAAGAAAATGGATGGAAAGGAAAGGGAGAGAGGGAGAGGGGATTAAAAGGGGAGGGAAAGAGAAAGGTGGGTAGATGATAAAGGGAGGGAAAGAAAGGAATGGGAAGGCAGGGAAGGAAAAGGTTTTGGTGGGGGAGAGAGGTGGATTGAGGGGGATGGGAGCGAAAAGAAAACGAGGGAGGGGAAGGGGCTTAAAGAGGGAAGGAAAGGGAAAAGTGGGTGGAAGGGGAAGGATGGGAAAGGAAAGAGAAGGGAGGGGGTGTGGAAGGTGAGGGAAGGGAAGGACTAGAAGGGAGGGAGAGGGAGGAATTAAGGAATGAAGAAAAAGGAAAGGCTGAGTGGAGGGAGGAAAAAAAAAAAGGGCAGGGGAAGGGAGACAAGAGCAGGGGTGTGTAAGGGGAGAGCAGGGTGGAAGGGGAAAGGGAGGGGAACGTGGGTGGGAGGGACATAAAAAGTGGATATTATGATCTGCAGAGTGAGGGGAACGGAGGCAGATAAAAGAGGGGAAAGGGATGATATTAGTGTGAGGGGATAAAAGTTTTGAGCTCTTCTCGTGCTGACCGCCCTTAAAGTCAAAAATAAAATGAGGGGAGTGGAGGAGAGGGGACGGAAGAGGGGAGAGCTGCCAGTATAAGGTATGAGGAAGCAAAGATTGTAAGACTGAAGAGAGGGTAGGTGAGAGGGAAGGATGAGGGGAGTTGAGGTGTAAAGAGGATGGGATCATAAGAGTGAGGGGAGGGGAGGAGAGTGGCAGGGATGAGGGGAGGTGTAAAGGGGAAGGGATTATAAGAGTGAGGGGAGTGTAGGAGAGAATTACGGATGATGGGAGGTGCAAGAGTGGGAAGAGGGTAGAAGAGAAACGAAAGGATGAGGGGAGAGTGAGGGAAGAGTAGAACAGAGAAGGAGAGGAGGATGAGAGGAGGTGTTAGAGTGAGATAGGGTACGAGGGAAGGATGAGGGGAAGTGCATGAGCGAGATAAGGTAGGAGGGAAGGATGAGGGGAGGTGCATGAGTGAGGGGAGGGATGACAAATTACAGCTACAGATTAACTGAGGGCAATATAGGGCCTCCGAAGTGAGGGGAAAGAAAGGGTGAACGTTTGAGGGGAAAATGGATCAGGAAACACGCCTCTATGCTGAATAAAATCGTCTGGTGGAAGGGCATATTAACACCCTCAATCCCAAGACGTATATTTTATTCCTGCCATCTCCAGACGATTTTATTCATGAGAGATATCTTGTAGTGAAGGGGTTAATGAAGGCTGTAACTAACCCCTCCAGTCTGAATACACTCCTGTACTGAATCAAATTTTCTGTAGTACCATGAATAACTTGAAAAAAGGTCATGGGACAGAAGGGGTTAATGTAGTCGTCCTCGTGCGCGCACACACACACACACACACACACACACACACACACTTTCACTTACACAAACTACAAACAAAGGCTGAAACTGCAGACGCAACGTGATGAATCAAACAGATGAAAGAGTGTGTAGGTAGAGACAAGAAGGAGGACTGAGAGACCCCCCCAAAATGAAGAGTATAATTAGATAACAGTGTAGCTTCAGACAGAAAAGGCAGAGTGAAAACCAGTGAGACGTGAAAATAATGAAGTGAGAGACAGCGACACGTGAAAGGAATGAAATAGTTAACTGAGAAAGTGGCTTAACAGAGTGGTTGTAGGATCTGAATTTCCGTGGGCTCTCTCCTAAGCTGAATAAAATCGTCGGGCGGAGGCAAAAAGCTGAACAGAAGGGAGTTACTGAAGTTAAGCGTCACATTATAAAAACTGGGAGGAACGTGTGACAAAAATCAACATATTTTCATGATAATTCCTGATGACTGTGACGATGGTAGGACATGTCTAACTAACAATATCCCTGCTGACTATTTTCTACGTAGGATGCGGTCTCGTCACACCTAACAATTATTAGCCTGTGTCCCGTAACTACACCTGTCTACACCTTGGCGGACTCAGTTTTATTATTTACCTTCTAAGGCCTCAAGTGTACGCGATGCCTCTGAGGACTACACCCTGGGGCACTCAGTTTTAATAGAAATCAAGGGGGTTATGGTGGGTATACCTTCTGGTGCCTGGAGTGGGAGACGGAGTAGCGTTCCTCTGAGGAGTACACCTGCCTTCCCACCGTCAGCAGCTGCTCCTGGTCACGCTTCGTCCACGTCACCTGAAGGAGGAACCAAAGGACATGGGCAAATTAGATCAGAGTCAGAATTCTCTCTCTCTCTCTCTCACACACACACACACACACACACACACACACACACACACACACACACACACACACACAACGACATCCAAACGCTCCATTCCCTGTCTAACTGGTGACTTGTTTTTGTTTTATTTACTGCAGAAGAAAACGGGAATCCACTGTACAGGCTTCCCATACCTCTTTGCAGGATCGAAAATCAAACTTAAAATTACTTCTCCGTCTATTCTTTTTTCTTTGTATCACAGGAAGGTCAAGGCGAGTGTGTACAATCTTCTCACGTGTTTTGTTCTTCCTGCAAAAAATGATCAGTAAGGAGAATGAACTGATGATGTGTTTGTGCCAAGGCCTGATGACGAGGGGTGCAGGGTGGGGATGGGGGAGGGGAGGGGAGGGGGTGGAGAGGAGGAATGTGAAGGAGATGCAGGGGTTGGGGTTGAGTGATATGGAAGGGGTTAGATATATGTGTCTGTCTATGTATGTAGGTATGTGTGTATGTATCTGTGTATGTATGTACTGTATGTATGTATGTCTATGTATGTATCTGTTTATCTATCCTTCCATCCATCTATCTATTTATCTTACCTATCTCTAGCCAGACGTCCTACTTCCCGAGGGGCTGGCCAAGAACAAAACGCCTCCACATCGCACCTGTCCTCCACCATCAGGCTGCCCTACCTTCAACCCACACCACCCTCATGCGTGTATCCATCTTTGATCTCCCTCTCCACATCTCCTCTTCCACCTCAGCCATACACACACTCCAGGTTAATCTCTCCCCACTCTCTCCACAACGTCCCCTAAATCAGGCAACAAAAATAGGCCTTAATATCAACACTACTGAAACTTACACCACACAGCCACACTCCATCATGGCTTTCTGTTTAACTCAATTTGTTGCTGCGAAAAATAATATCGTTCAAACTCTCAGTGGAATAATTCCTAAAAATTCTTACACAATATTTGGAAAGGTTTACTGGGCTCCCGTTATAGCATTACAGTGTTTTGAAAGTCAGTGTTCACCGTGATGTTTATCGTTTTGAAGTGAATCAGTATTTATGTCCACAACTGTACCATCTTGACCAAATCTCTTCTCTTCCAGCTTACCGTGGTCAATCATTTACCTCCAGCATAAATACACAGTCATGGCATAGAGTATAAACCACATTCATTACATTTCGAATTAATATTCTCGCCAAAAAATAGAAAAAATGACAAGAATACAAAACAGACAAAGCAAAAATGAAAAAAAAAATCAAGATCTGCACAATACTGAGCTGTTGCTATTTCAACCACACAGTTTTCATGTCAGCGTCACACAGAGCAAGAATGGGTGTTATGCTTTGAGCGGTGTGTGTGTGTGTGTGTGTGTGTGTGTGTGTGTGTGTGTGTGTGTGTGTGTGTGTGTGTGTGTGTGTGTGTGTGTGTGTGTGTGTGTGTGTGTGTGTGTGTGTGTGTGTGTGTGTGTGTGTGTGTGTGTGTGTGTGTGTGTGTGTGTGTGTGTGTGTGTGTGTGCCAAGAATATCAACGTACACAGTTTTAGTCCATTTTAGACTAAACTTCCGTAAACAGTTAATGGTAAGGTATGAATGATGTGATTTAATTTAGAAAACAATCAGTCACAGGTTAAGGTCAGAACGCAAGGTCAAATTTCGACCCGTGTAAGTAACAACAAAATTGCCCAAACAGTTTTCATCCGATTTTACCCAGACTTGGTGGAATGGTTGAGGGTCGAACGAGGAGTAAAAGTCAAACTCATACGGCAAAGTCAATGTCCACAGTTATCTGATGCTGACTACAATTTACGGAAGGGTTCAGGTTAAAACAAGCAAAAAGAAATTCGATTTTGAGAACAATCAAAGGACAAGGTCACTGGGAAAGGTCAGACGTCAAGGTCACAAATACAACTCTTGACAACTCTGATCTGACTTGAACCAAAGCTGGTGGAAGGGTGCAAGGTCAGGCAATAATGAAGTAATTCGATTTGGGTGTTGCATATTCTGAGTGCTCCTTCTTGGTCATTATTTTTGCTACCCCCCGATTTTTTTTTTTTTTCACATTAGGGCACATTTCGAACTAGACGTGGTAGATAATAATATAGTCTTCATCCACAACAATAATAACATTCCTATATAGTTAAATAATCTTGTGGTAGTAAAACTAAAATATAAACCTCGCCATCGATTTAAGAACCGAGGTTTGGCAAAGACTGAATGATAATACAGCCTTTTATACATGGTGGGCCGTCGTTGCGTCTTTGAATTCACTTATGTTTCCATTCTCATTTGTCTTGTGAACAAATGTGGGTACAGCGTTTGATGGAGACGAGAAAAGTGGGGAAGAGTAAGTGGTGGGGAGAGGAAGGGGAAAGATAAGATGGAGGAGAGTGGGGAGAAGGAAGGCAAAAATGAGATGGGGAGGAAAGGAATAAAAGTCAATGAGGAAACCAGCTTACTCTTAACTCCGATGCCATTTTCTGTGTTCTAATCTTGGTAATACTAGTAGATATAACTGAATTAAGGGCCTACCGCAGTGAAAAGGTTAAGTGAGGCTATATCTAATTCTACATCTAACTCCTTCAGTGCACAATATGTATAACAACGTAAAGAAAAACGTCTGAAAATAGTTAGAATAATGTTAAAATATGTCACTGTTTTTAAACAGTGTTTTTAAAAATTACTCCTAGATTCTCTTTAAACTTAAGGGTTTGCGGTGGGCAAGGAGAATGAGTCGAAGGAATAGGAAGGAGAGAGAGAAGTAATGGGAGGCAATTCCCCATCTTGCAACCCATTAGATTTATGGGGCTGTGGTGGGAGGATGAAATAAGACGAAGAAATGAGTAGGAGAGAGAGAGAGAGAGAGAGAGAGAGAGAGAGAGAGAGAGAGAGAGAGAGAGAGAGGCAATGGAGAATCTAGCGTGTTACCATCTAAATCGCTTCCCCTCACCACCTATTAGCACCCATTCAGTATGATGACGTCTTTTATATGTTGTTAGGTGGTGGTGGTGGTGGTGGTGGTGGTAGTAGTAGTAGTAGTAGTAGTAGTAGTAGTAGTAGTAGTAGTAGTGGTGGTGGTGGTGGTGGTGGTGAGACGTTTGCATAACCGTGCAACTGCACCGCCCGTCTTCATCGGTGCCACCACGTGAGGGCGTCTACAGCAAATTTCCCACGTGGCAGCCCACTATATATATTTTGATCATGCAAACTTAACTGCAACTCTGCACTCAAAGTAAAAATCCAGGGACGGGATTAGCGTTAAATCTCTGCACTAATGCCTTACTTTGGGTTATATTATGGGGATTACTCACTCTAATATGCAAATCGCTGCCCACACCGACCCCCCCCCACCTCTCTCTCTCTCTCTCTACCTACCTACCTACCTACCTAACTATCTATCTATCTCAGTATGTAGATATAATTATTACAGAGCGGAGGATATTGCATTCACTTACACACACACACACACACACACACACACACACACACACACACACACACACACACACACACGATACTTTAGATTATACCTGGCAAATTCCTTCCTGACTTAGAGGAAGAGGGTCACATAAGGTGTCCATTTTACGATGCACAGGAGTCAGTAGCCGCGTAATTCTCTCTCTCTCTCTCTCTCGTGGCTAAATCTACCTATACACATTAGCACAATGAATAGAGGTGTGGCTCATTTTCACGGACCTCTCTGGTGATGTTTTTTCTTTTTTTGTTTTTTGTTTTTTATTTTGTTTTCCTTCCTAGATCCTACTCCTTTTTTGGATGATGATGATGATGATGATGATGACTGGACCAACTCATTCCATTAATACCACTAGGAACTGGGTCAAGGTCATGATAATGATGATGATGATGATGATGATGAATTTGGAGATTAACGCAATTAATGCATCAAATATGTTTCGCAAATGTTCAAGATTACGCGGAAGGGATTTGCCATGTATTATCTGACGGCTCGTGTGTGTGTGTGTGTGTGTGTGTGTGTGTGTGTAAGTAGACTATGACTAAAGCAAGTGCATGCAATATCCTCCACTCTGGAATTATTATACTGTATCTACATGAGAGAGAGAGAGAGAGAGAGAGAGACCTTCGGGCCAGCTGTCCCTCCTCATGCATACACACATGAATACAGTGTATCCATGTATAGCATATACTGTACATATATATATACCTTAACATACTTGATATGTTTCGGTCTAATTCATATCTAGAGAGGGTCGAAATAGGGCCAAAAATGTTATCTCATCACAGTAATTACACTTCCCTTCTGTAAGGCGGAGGGGCACGGCGACGATGAGGTGGAGGGATGGCATGGAGAGGCAGGTGTACATGAATGAGGCTGGTGTGAGGTGGAGGAGGGGCAGCCTGATAGCTAAGGACAGAGTTGCAAGGAGGTTTTCCTTTTCTGGCCACCCCCTCCCGGGGTCATAAGGTGCTTGGCTAGCAATGCAGACAGATAGACAGACAGACAGATGAAAACAGGTAGAAAGACGGACAGAGACAGAACACAGATACATACAGACATAGATAGACAGATAGACAGACAGACGGACAGATAGACAAATAGATAGGTAGGTAAGTAGTTAGGTAGGGATAGACAGATAGATAGGTACGTAAGTAGGCAGGCAGGGACAGACAGATAAAAAGACAGACAGAAACAGACAGAGAAGAAGATAGACACGAAGATGGACCGACAGTAGGACACAGACGGACAATTTTCGCACGCAGACAAACAGATCGCAAGAAATACAGACAGAGAGATAGCAAGAAATACAGACAGAGAGATAGCAAGAAATACAGATAGAGATAGACAGGTAGAAAGATAATGACAGACAGACAGACACGTTTTCAGACTGTATAATTCTCCCATCAGCACAATTCACGTCACTTGGAAATATTTAAGAATTTTTTTTCTTCGCCCCCCCCAATAAAAAATAATAATAAGAAAATCGGCCCGTCCACACCATGTCTTACATCACGGATTATAGACGAATAAAGAAGTGAGGCAAATTCTCAAAGACGATACAGACGAGGCACAGAAAGCAGGAAGCGATGTCACTAGGGTGGGGGAGGGGGAGAAAGGGGGACAGGAAGGGGGGAGAAATGGGGACAGGAGGAGGAGGAGGGGTTTTGTGTGTGTGTGTGTGTGTGTGTGTGTGTGTGTGTGTGTGAGAGAGAGAGAGAGAGAGAGAGAGAGAGAGAGAGAGAGAGAGAGAGAGAGAGAGAGAGAGAGAATATAAGTAGAAAGGAGAGAGGGGAGGGGAGGAAAGGAAGAAACTGGAGATGGAACAGAGGAGGAGAGAGGAAAAGACTGGAGGAAGGAGAAAACAGAGGGAGAAAGGGAGGAAGGGAAGGAGAAGTGGGGAGGGAGAGAAGAGAAAGAGTAGAGAGGGTGAACATGAAGGGGGAACGAGAGAGGAAGAAGAAAGGAAAGAGAGAGCTTGAGGGGGCAAAAGAAAGGCAGGGGGAGGAGAGAAAGAACATGACGGAGAGATGAAGGCCGGAGGGGAGGGAGGGGAGGGGAATGGTGGGGGAGAGAAGAGAAGGGAAGGGAGAGGGGGAGGGGTTGGGGAAGAAGAGGGGGGTTTTGGCTTCAGGGAGTTGTTTTATGATACTGAATCCCCCAAAAGAAACAAATTACACTCGTATCTTATTTTTGCTTTTCCTCTTCAAGTTTTATTTTTCACATATTCGTCTTCCATTTTCTCTTACTTCCGTCTATCATTAGTTTGTATTTCTTTATTAGCCGCCATATTTATTTTCATCTTCCCCTTTTAGTTAATTTTTTGGCGTTTCTTTATTCATCGTTTTCTGTTTTCATGTCAGTTTCTTTTTACGTTTTCCTCCTGATTTCATTTTTTTATCTTTTTTTTTTTCATCTCAACTGTTCTCTTTTTCCTCAAATTATTTTTATATGACCTCTTATTATTCCATTTTCATTTACATTTTTATTATCTTGATGGTACTAAGCTTCATTTCCACAGTTTCCCTTCTGCATATTTGGTTTTTCATTTCTCTGTGACTTACCTAGCTTTTTACTTTTCCTTTTTACCGTCTTTGTCAAATTTACTTTTTTTTTTTTTACAATTATATAGTGAGACTGAAAGAGATTTGAAGGGTGGTGATTTTTACTGTGTGTGTGTGTGTGTGTGTGTGTGTGTGTGTGTGTGTGTGTGTGTGTGTGTGTGTGTGTGTGTGTGTGTGTAATGTTGCCAATCATTTTGTGGTGGACCAAGCTTGGAGGCCGAGTGGGTGGGCTGTTGGGCGGAAGGGTGGGGAGAGGGGCGGACAGGCGGAATGGGTGGAGTGGTGGGCTGTGGTAGATGGAGTGGTGCGGTTGGTGGGTGCGTGGGTTGGGGACAAGGGTGGGGTGGGTGGGTTTTTTGGGTGGGTGGGTTGCTTCCCGTAGGACAAACCAGGAGACACGCTTATTACTCTGGCTGGCCGGGTATGTGAGTGGGTGGGGGAAAAGAGTGGGTGAGTGGGTGGGCGAAAAGAGTGGGTGAGTGGGTGGGGGAAAACTGACTCACTGGTTAAAAGATCCATGAGGTAAAAAGGTCCATGGCTTTAATAGGATCATGGAGGGAATAGGTCCATGGTGGATACGTATCTGGGGGAAATGTGGACTTAATTCATCAGAGGGAAAAGATCCATGGAAGAAAAAACTAGATCCATGATTTAAAAAAAAAAAAGTCCATGGTGGAAACAGGTCCATGGTGAGAATAAGTCTATGAGGTAAAATAATTCCATGGGGAAGATAAGTCCCTAAGGAAAAATTATCTCCATGGGGTAAAAAAAAAAAAAAAAAGTCCACGGGAGAAATAGGTTCAAGGGAGAATGAAGGTACAAGGGAGAAATCAGTCTACAGGGAGAAATAAGAGGAAAATAGGGCCAAGTGGGAAAGTAGGTCCAGGGGGGAAATGGGTAAGGAGAAAATAAGTCAGAAATTTGGTCAGTGGAGGAAAATGATTCAGTGTGATGATAATGGATCCATGATGATGATGATGATGATGATGATGATTATGACGACGATGATGATGATGATGATGATGATGAAATTACTGAAGCCTAATTTATGACCCTCGCTAATAATTTACACAGTTACTCGAAAATATCCTAAGGCAGAATCCAATTAATTTCCTAGCATTTAATTAATGTGGTCTGTGGTCCGCCTCCACCTTGTATTTATTTTAACTCTAACATTTTCTTTTTCATTCTCTGCAATTTAATTAAGTGCTTCGAGGTCAGAGCATGAACTTTGGATTATTCTACATGCAACAGTACGATGATAATTCATATTTTATTTTCGCTATCGCCAGATGGTTTCATCCATTTGAATGGTAGAGCGCCTGACTAGAGACCGAAGAGTCATGAGTTACCGCCGCGCCCGGGTAAGCTGCCTTGCCGGGAGAGGTAGCGCTCTCCTGTCACCCAGCTGGTTGTAGCTGCCGTGGCTCAGTGGGTTACAGCGTTCTGACCGAAGGGTGGAGGTTCGAGTCCATCACAGGAAGGGCATTCGGTCATATGTGCTACAAGCTTCAAAACCGAAGTCTTTTACCCAGGGGCAACGCCTTAGCCCTTAAGAAAAAAAAAAGGGGGGAGGGGGAGGACACGGCGTAAAACTCAAAAACAAAAAAACTAGAATGGCACTCAGTAGAGCACATACCTCCGCCAAGGCCCAACATGCAGTTCCTTTTAATTCAATCAAGTCTCATCCAATATCAAATTCCTTCATCCGGATCCGCACCAAAATTTAATGGAGTCTGTTTTGGGCCAAGGCCCATTCTTCTATCAAGTTTCGTGGAAAACCGTCCAGTATTTTTTGTGTAATCTTACTCACAAACCAACCAACCAACAAACGGACAGGGGTGAAAACATAACCTCCTTGGTGGAGACAAAAAACACACACACAAAAAAAAGGCCTTATGGAAAGGGGTATGTCAGCTATGGCCAACTCAATGATTATCCCTTTCATCGCTGGGACAACTCTAGAATCGTAATCCTGCCAATTTCATAATAATCGTCTTCAGCTGAATGAGTTACAGAAGCCTCAGTGTTAATTCCGTCACTATTAACACTCTCATGGTCTATACAACTCTAGTATTGTATTCCAGCTATCGCCAGACCATTACAATTGCTATAGGAGCCTGAGTGATAATAATGCCATTATTAACCGTCTCACAGTCGTGACAACTCTAGTACTTTATTACAAATGACGCCAAGCGATAACGTTCAAGTGAGTCATCCCAGTCAGGGTGCTAATACCGTCATCGACAACCCTCTCATGCCCACGACAACTCTTACTATCCTATTCAAACTAACGCAGAACGATTTTATTGAACACAGAGTGAGTCACAGGAGCCTATAAGAACTAAACTCCTTCGGTACGAAATTTTTGTTCACTAATTCTCGCTACACCAAACGATTCACCTTCGGCCAAAAACCCTCATGTCGACGTGCCAACAAGAGATTACTAGTTCTGTTTAGTACGATAACGTTACTATTACACCCACGCAGTGTGTGTGTGTGTGTGTGTGTGTGTGTGTGTGTGTAATTCACCGGGTCGGTCAGGATCACTTTGATGGTCGTGATCGTCAGCTTTTACCCTCCCGGAAGGGAGCTGAGAGCTCATATAGTCCGATCTAAGGGCAAGGCTGTGACCTTCACACACGCACACACCCGTCCCCTTGCTCAAGGGGGACAGTAACCACCCACTTCGTCAGTGAAACTTTTCGCAACCTGAGCGAGGCGAGAACTCCCGCCCACCAGTTGGCAAGCGAAAGCGTTACCACTGCACCAGCGAGCGGTGTGTGTGTGTGTGTGTGTGTGTGTGTGTGTGTGTGTGTGTGCTTTGTCAAAATAACTCAAAGTCTTTCTCCAATTTTAGCCAAACTTGGTCAAAATGTGAAGGTCAGCGATTGAAAAATATTTTTCATACGGCAGGTTAATGGACAACATCACAAGGTTAGGTCGAAGTTAAACTTACCATGATCTATTTAGATTTTTTTTTTTTTTTAATCAAATTCTGACCAAACTTGGAA
Organism: Coenobita brevimanus; assembly: GCF_032717465.1. Taxonomy (NCBI): domain Eukaryota; kingdom Metazoa; phylum Arthropoda; class Malacostraca; order Decapoda; family Coenobitidae; genus Coenobita; species Coenobita brevimanus. The sequence goes on along the minus strand of NC_137000.1, from coordinate 8,496,443 downwards.
GGGTCTGAGGGTAAGGCATGAACGAAGTCGGTCAATTTTAAGAAAAGTCAAAGGTCAAGGCCACAGGGTAAGGTCAAAACTCCACCCTTGGGAGAATTTGTTAAGAATACAACTAGGACAGTTCTGATCTTGATTTACTGTAACACTGTATAAAAGTTAAGGGGTCAGCCAATGAGTATTGCTTTTTTTTATAACAAGTGAATTGTAAAGGCCACAAAAATGGTCAACTTAAGCTGTTCTTATCTGATTTAGACCAAACTTGTGGATGGACTGATTATAATGCAACAGCCTAAGTCCCCCAGGCTGTGGAGCTGAAAATATAAACTTCGGCCTAATGATGTGGTTAACCTATCCGTCTACCTATTTATAGCCAGACTCCTGAAGCCCGTAAGAGGTGGCCATAAACAAATCGCCGCCTACCCCTACCTCCTGTCATGAAAACACAGGGTTTGAGGGGGAGACCTGTCAAGAAAGTTCCCTGCGACAAACGTGATACAGATAGATCAGAAAGTCAATAGTTATAGATATTTTATTGAAGGATTTAACTCTCAACAAATTCCATCGCAGCCGTCATGACAAAAATAGAATGTCAGTGGTCAGGGATATGTTGTGGAAATAAATCATGGGGTTTCATGCTAGTTTTGTGGCCGACTTCCCAATTATGTGATGTGTTAATAATGAAGCGCAGTAGTGTGTGTGTGTGTGTGTGTGTGTGTGTGTGTGTGTGTGTGTGTGTGTGTGTGTGTGTGTGTGTGTGTGTGAATAATGGAGTGTGTATGTGTGTGTAAGTGATGTGTGAATAATGGTGTGTGTGTGTGTGTGTGTGTGTGTGTGTGTGTGTGTGTGTGTGTGTGTGTGTGTGTGTGTGTGTGTGTGTGTGTGTGTGTGTGAATAATGGAGTGTGTATGTGTGTGTAAGTGATGTGTGAATAATGGTGTGTGTGTGTGTGTGTGTGTGTGTGTGTGTGTGTGTGTGTGTGTGTGTGTGTGTGTGCGCTTTTCACCATTTTCACATACCGAGACCTTTGATATTAAAGCTGATATTTACTTATGTTTACTATTGAGTCGGAATATTCAACCATACAGCCTGCTTGTGTGTGCTCTCTCTCTCTCTCTCGTTTGGAGATAGAGAAAAGAATGAAGCAGAAACAGATTGGACACGGACATTCCCTCTCTCTCTCTCTCTCTCTCTCTCTCACTTTAATATCACCGTCTTAATGGGTTGCGCTGGATTCACAATAACAGAGAAAAAGAACAAAAAAATAATGCACCAGATACTGACAATGCAGAAAACGTGGAAGTGGACGTGAAAGTGCACGTGAACGTGAAGTGAACCTGGAAGTGAACGTGGAAGTGAACATGAAACGTGGAAATGAACGTGGAAGTGAACGTGAAAGTGACCGTGGAAGTGAACGTGGAAGTGAACGTGAAAGTGATCGTGGAAGTGAACGTGGAAGTGAACGTGAAAGTGATCGTGGAAATGAACGTGGAAGTGAACGTGAAAGTGACCGTGGAAGTGAACGTGGAAGTGAACGTGAAAGTGAACGTGAACGTGGAAATGAACGTGGAGGTGAAAGTGAAAATGAACGTGGAAATGAACGTGGAAGTGAACGTGAACGTGATCGTGGAAGTAAACGTGAAAGTGACCGTAGAAGTGAACGTGGAAGTGAAAGTGAAAGTGAACGTGAACGTGGAAATGAACGTGAACGTGGAAATGAATGTGAAAGTGCACGTGGGAACGTGGAAGTGAACATAAAGTGAAGGTAAACGTGGAAGTGAACGTGAAAGCGAACGTGGAGGTAGGCGTGGAAGTGAATGTGGTCGACTCTTCCCCTCACTATTATGCTCTGCTGTGGTGGTGGAGGGGGACGCCTTCACGTGGTGGCACTGATAGGCCCGGCCGTGTGTGCTGAGCGGTTATACAAACGTCCCTCAACTTTCTATCCCTCAACTCTCTCTCTCTCTATCCCTCAAAGGGTGGATGGTGGACTGCAGCTGAGGGACGACTTCAGCCTGCAGTCCACAGGGTTCACATTTTGGAATATTAATATAACTCTCACTTTGAATTGCTCTAAAATCGCCATCTCTCAATTTTCAGTGCTGTAGGATAACCAAAAAAATTTACGGTACTCTATGGTGCTTGTCACGAAGAAGTGCTGTGGAAAGGAGGCACAGATGTAGTAGTATTCTGCCAACGAGCTTTTGATGCGTCCGATTCTGGACATAGTCTCAATAACTCGTTCCCTTAGGCCCAGCACACCATTGCATGTCACCACTTCTGCACTAACACCCTCCGTCCATATTAAACAGACGTTAAGGGTGTCTCCTACGTGAAATGTGCTGCGGAAGAACGAAAATCTGAGCCAATTTAAGGTGAACAAACTACAGCAATCATACCTGAACATCCGCTTTAACAATGACAGGGCGATATGTGGTAATCTAGGGGGAGGGGAGGGATGCCAGTGTATGTAGAGTCCTCGGTATATTTCAGGATCCTATGGCCCACCTTCAGATGGATAAAATCGTCTGGTGTTAGCTGTAGTGGAATATCAGAGTTGTCCTGACCATGAGACGAGAGAGAGAGAGAGAGAGAGAGAGAGAGAGAGAGAGAGAATGTTCTTGTTAAATGTTATTACTTCGCCGTTTTCTACCTCCAAGCGAGAGAGAGAGAGAGAGAGAGAGAGAGAGAGAGAGAGAGAGAGAGAGAGAGAGAGAGAGAGAGGGTACCGAAAAAAGTAAATATTTCACTCATCCTGTTCTTTTAACTTTATTCAGACGATTTCATTCAGCTTGGAAGAGATCATCCGTAGTGACGGGGTAAGAATCAACCTCCATCCCAAACAATACCAATTAATAAATAAATAAAAATAATAACCCTTCAGTCCGATGGCGTATTTTCAGCTTTATTCTTTCTATCTTCAGACGATTTCGTTAAATTTTACGTCTTTACACACACACACACACACACACACACACACACACACTCTCTCTCTCTCTCTCTCTAGGCACGATAATCAGGGGTAACAAAACAAAACTCAGGACCTTCCCCTCCCAAACCTCGTGCCTACCATCTCATCGCCGAGGAAGTGTGTGTAGCATTGTATGGTGGCCACGCTGCCCTTCTGCGCCACCACCACAGTGTTGTTCTGCTGGTCAGGGGTGATTCGCCGGTGCTGCTGCTGGTGGTGGTGGGGCTCGTGATGGTGGTGCTGAATGACCCTACTCCCGCCGCCCCCACCGTGTCTCCACCCGCTCACACCTGTGTAGAAAACGGAAGGGAGGGCATCACTGACAAGGAAAGTACAGAAATGCGAAAGGAACGAGGGTGGCAGGGGAAATATGAGGTGGTGAGGAAGTGAATCTCCAAGGAAGGTGTCGAAGAAAACCCAACATGACTGGGTACTGTTTCTTTTTCTTTCTTTCTTTTTGGGTAGAAGACAAACACACAAAAGTACCTTGGAAATGCAGGATGATTCCCAATAAAAGAATAAATAGTAAATATCTGGCGATGAGGCGAATGTCCCCACCCCTGATGACAGCAGCAATACTACTACTACTACCACTACAATACTACTACTACTACTACCACTACAATACTACTACTACTACTACCACTACAATACTACTACTACTACTAATGACAACAACGACAACAAACAACAACAATCAACTGGGTGAAAACAAAAGCAAAAACCAAGAAAACAGAAACCTGGCCAAGACACCCTGAGCCCCCTTAGGTCTTCCCTACTACCAAATTAATCCACTGTATCTCTATGTAAATTAGGCCCCCCCCCCGTGACAGTAGAGGGGGGGGGCACTATCATATAACGCCCCACAGTGGTCGCCTAAAGAGCAAAGGAGAAAATGTTACGATATTCCTACGCTTGGTTTCAGGGCCGGTCTTTTATGTGGGTTTGGATATTACGTAACACCTCTTCCTTAGCGATTTATTTTGCACATCTCATCTTTAATAACTCCCCTGTACGATACTGGTGAAAATTACGTCGATAAATAATATATATAACACACGAGAATGTTAAGGTGTAATATCAGAATAAATCTCTATGGAAATGGTGTTAAGGTCTCCAGAAGTCACCTACAGTATAGCACGGCCCTCATTTCCATAACGAGGGTACAACAGTCGGGAGGATATTGTAAAAAAAGTCTCCCTCTTAATTAACTCAAAAAGGAGAGAGAGAGAGAGAGAGAGAGAGAGAGAGAGAGAGAGAGAGAGAGAGATTTTATTTACATCCCAACTTAGTCTCACTCTAACTTCAGTATAAGGAAAGAGGGGAGACTATTATGGAACTGGCTCTTACTATCCTATAAAATAAATGTGTATATGTTTCCTATGCCTACTTCAGACCCACTCTCTTCTCTGCCTACAAACTGTGTGTGTGTGTGTGTGTGTGTGTGTGTGTGTGTGTGTGTGTGTGTGTTCAAAAGTGTACAAAATGGCTATACTGTACTCTCAGTCTCACCCCAACAAGGTAATAAAGGGGAAACTTGTTATATAATTCCCGAGTATTCCCATTCTCATCGTAACGGGGGAATAGAGGGGAGACTGTGATGCAATTCCTGATTATTTCCCATCCCACCCCACAGAAGGATACAAGAAATACTCTTACGTAACTCCTACTTCCCTTCAAATCCCAATAACAGCACAGATGGAAGACATTATGAGGCTGGTGGTCTTATTCTCACCGTAATAATTAAGACAGATGACTTATAAATCCTGTCTATATTCTCAAGGTTTCAGGTGAGTAGAGTGGAGAACATTATATACCAAGAAATGCGCGGACACATCTCACGTGCGGAGCGTGTCACAGCTAACAAGGTTGTATTTTTTTCTCCCAAATTCACCTTTTTTTGCTGCCAATGTTTTTTTTTTTTTTTTTTTTTTTTTTTTGGGGGGGGGGGGGGGGGGGATGATACCACTAGAAGATACTTTTCATACCAGTTTCAAAAAGGTCGGACATCCCATGAATAGCTTAACAGCTGAGTGATCAGCGTTGTTAACTGCGAAGCCACCGGCCCACTAACGCCAGGGTACGAATTCTGGTGTGGGCGGCTGTCGTCACTCGACTCAGCTGTCCATCTATCCTTTATGGGTTGGTGGGTAAAATGAATAACAAGGGTAACACCTAGGGAAGGTAAATGTAGTAACCTGGATGATGCAGTGGTCTTGTATCTCAGGATATTGGGTAAAACGCCCTCCACAGGCTCAAAGGCCTAAGTAACGGAGATGAACACCGCGACTAAGTGTACGTCAGAGAGGCTGTCCCCCCCCCCTCCCACTTTTGCCTTTACCTTACCTTGCTTGGCGGAAATGTTTTGGGCGTTTCCGGCTGTATTTGGATCTTTAGCCTCAAAATGAAATGATACGCCCCAACTGGCTCAACTGCTGAGAAAAATCCGAAGTTTTGGAGTACCTCACGCATGAATATTTAAAGGCCATATAGGGCATGAACTTTTCACAGTAAACTCCGGCTGAAAAACATAGCTAGAATTCGCTCCCCTCACCCGAACAATAACTCCTTCCCTGTTCCCATTCTCACCCATTCAAGAAAACAAACTTCAGCCTTCCCATTCTCTTCCCAACAAGATAACAGACGGCATACTATCAACAACTTCCCAGCCTCCGTCTTATCCACCTGTAAGTAGCTAGCAAGAAGCCTATTACACAACTCTCTATTACCATTCTTAACTCCAAGAGAAGATACGAGGTAGGCTTTTGCAGAAACCCTGACAAGGAAACAGAGGAATGAGGTATGTATTATGCATTCCCTCACCTCTTGCATATATGCATATTTCAAGTCCCTCCTCCTCCTCCTCTCTCTCTCTCTCTCTCATACACATTCCATGTTCTTCGCTGTTCCCTTCCATCCGTCTCCACCTTCACCCACGTCCACACATAAACACCCCCACCACTTTCCTGTGGCCCCCCTTCCCACAGTTCCTCCCTCAACTCATTACCCTTACTAGTCACCACTGCACTAAGTCACCCACCTCTATCAACCTCCCTCCCGTCACACACACACACACACACACACACACACACACACACACACACACACACCTATCAACTCTCCTCCCAACCTTCACCCACCACACGCATCTCATCTCACTTTCCACCCCCCCCCCATCCTCCTCCCCTGCTTGTCCCCTCCCCCCGGTCTGAGCGTGGCAGCAACAAGTGAAGTTATGTGATGGAGGGACTTACAGTTTTAAGTGGTAGTGCTGACCATGAGTCGTTTGTATATATATGACCCTCATCTTGTTACTCCCGCTATCTGAAAACTTCCCCTCACCGCATTGGAGGTATTAGACTCTCTCTCTCTCTCTCTCTCTCTCTCTCTTCGTCTGCTCGTATCTTCTTTCTCTACTTTTCCCTTTCATCTTTCTCTCTCCTTTTCCAGTCTCTCTTTCTCTCCTGCTTCACCTCCCTCTCCCTTCTACTTCCTTTCTCTTCTTCTTCTCTTCTTTTGCCATCTTACTTCTCTCCTCACCTCTCTACAAGAGCAATATCTATCGATAATCTCATCAGCATCGTTATCATCCAAAGTCAGTTTTCTAGTAATATACGGGATGACTAAGGTCCAGCAATAGGAAGGAAATGTACTTGCTTCTAACACGAACCATCAACAGATCAAGGCACGCGAGGGTTGGTGGCCGTGACTTGGCAGCGTTTAAGGGTAGGTGACCAGCCGACACTCTTGGCATAGATAAATTATCCTCCAACCGCCTCCCTGGTGTTTTAACTGATATTCAAAACATATTACACTGTCTCCGACAGGCGTCCTTATACTGCAGACCAGCTTTAAGACATCAGACTTCAGCAGTGTACACAGTATTATGTAGTACCAGCAGTAGTTGTTGCACAAGGTTCATCTGAAACGTGAACCCGATTGACAGCAGGTTGAATGTGCCCGTCCCTGGTAGTTCACCAACCCCCTTTCGAGCGATAGGGAAGGAGATGAAAGAGGTTTGTGCAACAGGGCAGCTGAGATGCCCGGCTATGTTTGTGGTACAGCATGAGGGTGCCCCTTTTCTGCGCCTGTATCTATCTATCTATCTATAAATATATATATATCCTTTCATCCATCCGTCATCCAATCCTACATTGTCCCATGAGAAGCGTAGGAGCCTGGGGCTAGGCAGTTGGTCCCGACATTTAAGATGAGTGACCATATATATATATATATATATATATATATATATATATATATATATATATATATATATATATATATTAGCCCACCAAGTTCGAGCAGCCGTGAAAATCTCCGTCCCAACAGAACAATGCTCCGTGACAGCAGACACCGGGGCCAAGTCAGCCACAGGGCCAGAGCATACAATTTAAACTTGGGCGTGCACAAGTTACGGCACCGCGCACCAACCTGTCTGGGATGGGGGGTGGGGGGACGGGTCTGCCTCCCCCCTCGCTGAAAAAGACCCGGAACGGAAAACTTGGGTGCCTGATTTGCTGGCCGCCCAGCATATTCCCGCCCACACGCCTGCCATTTTAGATTTCGGTGGGAATTGCTGGGACTTTGAAGAGTAAAGAGTGACTGAACTCTGGGACTGAACTGGTAATAAAAGAGGGTGACTTGGGGAAGACAGTGAATCGGAGGATGAAAATTAACTTGCGATAAAGGAGGGTAAGTTAAAGGAAAAAGAAATTAAGTTGGAAAATTAACTGGAGATAGAAGCCGGTGAATAAGATAATGACGTGGGGAGAAAAGAGTGGAGAGTCAATGAATGAAGTGCTTATATATATATATATATATATATATATATATATATATAGAGAGAGAGAGAGAGAGAGAGAGAGAGAGAGAGAGAGAGAGGATAAATTGCAGATCAACGAGTGAGTTACAGATAATTATCTTACACATAGGACAGTGAGGAGGTGAACAATGAATTGCTTATAATATAAAAGAGTGAGTTAGTGAATGAATCTGTGATAAAGAAGCGTGATGAGAGAGAGTAAGTAAGAGGATGTACAGGAGACAGAAGAAAGTGGATTAGAGAATGAATGCGATATTACAGTGTGCTTTAGACGAAATATTGGAGATAAAAGAAAATAACACAGAGATCTGGAGAGGGAAGAGTAAGAGAATGAACAGAAATAATCCACACCCAATTAGAGATAACCATTAATTCAGAAGTACCCCATATCCGATTAGATCTTTATAACCCACATCCCAACAAAATGACTGAGATAAAATGGAACGATACACAGAATGAACCGGGGATAACGAGAGAGTTAAGGAATGTAACTGTGGTAGCTGAAGTCTTAACAACTCTAGTATTCTATTCCACCCAACACCAGACGATTTTCTTGTTGATGCTGTTCCCATTAACCCTCTAATGGACGGTGTTACCCCAGACGATTTTATCCAGCCGAAATTGTCATGGAAACCCACGTGTCTAATCCGCTGGCAACCCGATATATCAACACGGTCAACAAACAAACAAACAAACAAACACCTTTTAACCCTCTGACTGCGAAATACCTACTTTTGTGCATTTTATTTTTGTTACGGCCAGGCAGTTTTTTCTAACTGAACGGAAATTTATGGCGTAAAAAATGAAACAAAACAGTAAAATCTATAATACCTGACGTTCTTGGTCCAGCGTAAAGAAATTCGTGTTTTATTCTGCTTGCGACGGAGGAATTCACTCAGCCTATAGACGCTGCGGTGGTGGTGGTGGTGGTGTGTGGAGGAAGGCAATGCACACTGCACACACAAGGAGGGGCGGGAACGCCAGGCCTGAATGCAAAATCGTGGAGAGTAATCCTCACCAATAACAAGTTTGGGGAGGCGGCAACAGACCTGTGTAACACCACTGCCTCACTGGTAAGGCAGCTGGTTTCAAGTCAGTGCAACAACACTGAAGCACTGACGCCTTGCAAACTAATCCCACTTGATAAGAATCCAGGATGCAGGACCATCGGGGCGGGAGAAGTCTTAAGAAGGATTATAGGAAAATGCATTATTGGGTGGTGAAAGATGATGTAAAGCAGGCAGTTGGCAACCTCAAAGTGTGCGCACTGTGCAGGCCAGCAGGCAGGAGGTGAGGCAGCAGTTTACTCTATGAGGAGAATCTTTGTGGAAGAGGATTTTCATGCACACTACTAGTTGATGCCTCTAATGCATTTAACTCAATCAGTCGAGACGTAATTGTCCACAACATAAAAATTAAATGCTCAGCATTTGTCCAGTAAGTGGAACACACCAACGAAGAATCAGCAAACCTTTACATTATGAGGAAATACAGTAGATCACGATGTCGAAACCGTGGTCACAGCTGGCACGCCTTGGCTATGACAATGCTGCAACAACAGATCAAATTCGAGGCCACCAATGCAAACCAGGCAGCCTATGCAGATGGCCTCACAAGGGCTGGCAAGATGGAGGATATGAGGAAATGGTGCGACCTTGTAACATCTTATGGCCCTGAAATGGGTTATTTCCTTAATGCAAGTAGGCCTAAGTCCATCTTGATCGTGAAACCAGTTTACTATCAAGATGCACAGGATGCCTTCAGAGACACAGAGGCATCTAGGTGCGGTGGTTGGAACTAAGGAATTAAAAGATAATTATGTAAGTGATAAAGGTAAGGACATGAGTAGAAGAAACACATTTACTGTCCAACTATGCAAAAACTGAGCCTCACGCACCACAAGAGTCTACTGCATTTTCACACGATGTAAAGCACAAATGTACCTTCATGTTGCAGACTATCCCCGACACTGAGTTGCTGCTACAACCACTGGAGGATACTATCTGGGAATCATTCCTCCCATCACTGACTGATGGCCACATCCCCACACCAAAAGAGAGGAGTCTTCTTGCACTAGCACCACGGACTGAAGGCCTTGACATTATAAATCCAACAATCATGGCCGGCTATGGACACAAAAATTCACTTATGCTCGCCGAACCCATATCGCAGAAGATTTGTGCTAAGGGTGAGACAAGTGAAGTCAACCATCAACGGCATAAAGACATAAGTAAACAAAAAGAGGGAAACGAGACAAATGAACCAGATGCATCACAACTGAAAATTACACCAGACCAGCAGAGAAGAGTTGAGATGGCACACGAGGTTGGGGCTTCTAATCGGCTGACACCCTGCCTCTCAAGGCAAAAGGCTTCGACTTAAACAAGAATTTATAGACACCATAGCCTTGATATACAGATAACCGACAGAAAACCTAACTCAGTTTGTATGCCTGTGGCACTGTCTTTGATGCAACCATGAAACGGTTTGCAAGACGATATGCTTTGTGCGCATTCGGCACGATGAACTGTGTGATTACATTATGAAGACCGTGCAGGGAATATGACATGATGTCACCCAAGAGCCAGCTCTGCTCCCTATAGAGTATAAACAAAAACAGTAACGTTTCGTTGTTAACCATCTTAAATATCTAAAAATAAGTTTTTCCATAAAAAGAATTTACTCTAAATTCAGTGTCCTTTTTATCTGAAACTAAACACTTCTAACAACGCCCTCACACTGATTTATAGAGACGATATCGTGCGTCGAATTCCTAGATTCATCAAAGACCATTATTGAAGACATTTTTTTTTTTTTAATTACCAGACCAAGTAAATGCATTTGTTCTTAAAAATGTTCAATTATGGAGATTAAACTCTCCTGCAGTAGTGTAGTTGCAGCAGCAGCAGCAGTATAGTATAGTAGTAGTAGTAGATACAACCCCATGTTCATTTGGACGTGAACCCGGTGGACTATAGGATGAACCTGCCCGTCTCCTGCAGCCCATCAATCTCCTTCTGGGGGAACAGGAGGAAACTAAGGGACGTTTGTATAACCGGGCAGTGGAGCCGCCCAGTTACATCGGTGCCACCAAGTGAAGGCGTCCTTTTCCAACACTACTCACAGCAGCCACAGAATTACGCGTACCCCACGAGGTGAAGGTAGTGAGGGCGTGAATTATAAATCTGACCCGGGGCAGAGCAACGGGTAGATTGAAAGGTGAGAAGCATTAGGCACTTTTTTTGAAGAACGTTGGAATTCACGATAAAGGGCAACACAAAACAAGAAGAAACTCCTCAAGACGAAGGGATTTTTAAAGTACTTTCCAAAAGGAGATACAAAGTACAAAATGGGGGGGGGGGAAGATAAGCAGGAATATATTTTATAGAAGAATGGATTTTTATAAAGGGTATTTACATATTATTTTAAGACATGGGAAGTACTTAAACATTTTCTTCTTGAATATTATCTCCCCTTTCAAAATTCTGTTCTTAAGAATGAAACAACATTCAAAGATAAAATATTTCTCTGAGGGAATATTACCATGTACAAAAAATACCTGACATTAGCAGAAGCTCCAAGGCCAGAAGTGGGCCTTCGTTAAAGCCGCTGAAGTCTACGGAAGTGACGCACCACGTTTACGAAAAATGTTACTGATGGACGGACGAACAGAAGCTCCCGCGTCACAAAAATAAATGAATAAATTTAAAAAATAATAATTATAAATAAATACTACTACTACTACTACTACTATTACTACTACTACTACTACTAACCAATTCATTCATTCATTCATCATCCAATACTGTGTCGCCCCATGAGGAGCGCAGGAGCCCGGGGCTAGGCAAGTTGGTCCTGACATTTAAGATGAGTGACCAGCCTCACTCATCCCTGAGTGGTATTATGTAAGCAAAAAACCCCAACCATCCCTTGGATATAAACCTACACAGGCTCAATCAGACTGGAGCGCCTTAATTAGTCACTAAACCACCAGGCGCCATAATGTGGTTATATGGTTACAACCCAGCGTGGTAAATGGTTTCCTGGTGTACAGGAAACATTAGGCTTGTCACTCAGCGTACAGCCACACGTAGACAGGAGGAAGAGGACAGACTAAAGGAATGGAAGACAGATGAGGAAGGAAGCAAAGAAGGACGGAAGAGAGGAAAGGGTAGTCATCCGAGAGCAGCACTACATCGAGTAAGTGGATGGTGAGCGCCCCCACCTACCACAAATGATGATGATGATGATGACGATGATGATAATAATAATAATAATAATAATAATAATAATAATAACAACAATAATAATAACACCACCACCACCACCACCATCACCACCACCAACAACAGCAATAATAATAATAATAACAACAACAACAACAACAACAACTTTCCCGAATATTCAGTAATTTCCCGTCAACAAAGACCAAAGAACAAAACTACTGCACATTCCACTCGAGGTATGCCAAAAAGAGAAAGAAAAACTACTGATTACGTCTTGCATATCAAAACACGGGCTATAAATTTCACAGCACATAACACTAACTCACACACACTCTCTCAGGCAGGCTACACCCACGGCACACGACACGCACTCCCTCAGGTACACTTACTGACAACACACAACACACTCAGATACTCACAATACGCAACACACACTCACTCATAATACACAACACACACACACTCACAATACACAACACAATCAGACACAATACACAACACACTCAGACACTTACAATACACACCACTCTCACAACACCTAACACTCACACACTCAAATGCAGTTACTCACTCACCAAACAACACTCACAGCACCTAACACACACACACTCAAATGCACTCACTCACCACACAACACACTCACAGCACCTAACACACACACACACACTCCCTCACATGCGCTCGCCCACCATACAACACACTCACACACACTCAAGCACCTTTACTCACGCACACGCACTCACTCACGTACAGCCTCAGTCACTAGTCTTCCTACACCTCTGGGTTTCCAAATTAATGGGACGAAACCTGACCTCTTCTGACCCGCCTGCATGTCAACCTCTTTTAATGTGTGACGCAGGTTTGATCTCGCTACAGCCTGTTGATGCTACTGAGCTTCAAAGACGATATTATTTCTGCTTCTTCTTCTTCACCTCTCTCTCTCTCTCTCTCATTGTACTTTGCCCTGTGACGCTGATCTTCCACCAGCTGCTCTCAAAATCGAATTACTGCCATTTTGCCTGATCCTTAACCCTATCACCACGTTCGGTTCAAACAGATCATACTGTCTGAGTTGACTCTGCCCTGTGACCTTGACATCTGACTGATTGCTATGGAAATAGATCCTTCTGTCCTTCCATTACACTGAACCCTTCCACAAACTTCAGTCAAAATCACATACAAATGCTTATGCTGACTCTGGTAGGTGACCTTGGCCTCTGGCCTTTTGTTCTAAAAATTAATTGGTCAGCTCCTTGGCTGATCCTCAACTCGTCCACCAAGGAAGGTCCAAAACAGTTCAAAACCCTTGTTACTATTTCGTTCACAGACAGACACACGGTCTGAACTTTGACTCTGCCCCGTGACCTTGACTGTTTACTGTTTGTTTACAATCGTCAGTTCGTTCTTGCCATACCCTCAACCCTTCGCAAAGTTTGGTCAAAATCGGATAAAAATGGTGAAAGTTGACTCTGCTGGGTCATCATCTGACCTAACCCTGTGTTCTTGACCAATGACCTATTGTTCTAAAAAACAAAATGTCAAATCAGTGCCTAACCCTCAAGCCTTACACCAAGTTTGATTAAACTCGAATTAAAGTTTTATTTTAACACACACACACACACACACACACACACACACACACACACACACACACACACACAGGCGCGGGGTGGGGGGGCAATTAAAACAATACCTGCTTTAGTTTCGTGAATGCGGGTATAAAAACATTAGAAACATTGCCCTTTCAGTCCGATGAAGCATATTTTTTTCATTGTTGCCATCTCTAGACGATTACTCTTCAACACGACAGATTAGATAAACGTTTCACTAACTCCTTCAATAACACAGGCCGTCCCAAACCAGAATAAGAACAGCCTGAAAACAGAAAGGACCTACCAAAAAAAAAGAAAGTGACTGGATTGAAAGGGTTAATGGATACTTAGCTAGAATCCATTTGGTTGGACGAGTTTGGTTTCAGAATTAATGACGCGAGATTCGAACCCTTGCACCAGCTTGAATATTACTGGTCGTTATAACAAGATCTAATGAGGCTTGACACGCCCCTGTTGCGAATTAATGATGCCAGATTACATCCCCTCCACCTGGTTCAATAGTACTGGGCAGGACAACTCACCCGCCTGAAACATGTGTTCGAGGCATGTTCAGGTCATTGTCACTTGTCACGAACACTTGGGCGCACATACTAATTTCTCGAACATGACTGCTTCAATGTCTGAGTCATGTTCGTGGCACAGATGTAGACGAAATACAGTGTGGTGGACATGATTGTACAAAACTGCTTATTAAGTATATGCTCACAGGTGAATGGTGAAACTATTGTATACCACTGAAAATGGAGTGGTCCACAGACGAAGCCTTAATGTTATCTGACCTACATCATAGACACCCGGTTCTTTGGGGTGTTAAGGATATGGACGGAAGACAAAACAATGACCGACACCTGAAACAACAAGCAGTTGTGCTGTTACTCAACTGAGCCGACGTTGAAACATGAAATATAATGATAACTGAGGAGGGAGGCAAGGAAAAGAAAGTACAAAATCTGGTGATGGAAGAATCTGCGGATACATAAATAGTATAATAAATAAATAGTATAAATACATAAATAGCACATGAATAGTATTTAGGGGTCCGAGTTTTATGCTGAACACCAACAAAGCACACTGTACATGAAACGGTTCTCTCGTTCACCTAATATCACAGCGGCATCTGCACATCATAACCAGCCGACATTGTGATGGATAGTGTCTAACAGATGCATGGACTCTGTGTTCACTTAGCATTTGTTTCCAGTACGCTGATGACTGCCTGCAGCATTGCCTAGGGCACTGCTAAAGTCACGTGTGTTAAATGCTGCTAACTGAATATGACTAGTTTGATGCATGTCTCTTGCAGTGTTTCGGGCAAAGTTTCCATCAAGTACGGCTGAACCTTGTGGTATACCTCATGCACGCCTCTTAGGGTTTCGTGCAAAATTTTCTGGTGACTGTAGTCGGACCTTGAGCCACAGGACCTTATTCCAGGTGACAATAGAGGCTTCGTAATACATTTTTCTTGGCGATGTATGATGCACATTAAACAATGATACTTTTTTCTGTTATTTATATACAGTTGTTGCCAACATGATTTACCTTCCTTACTAATAACGCAAAATTCCAACTCTCCCAACCCGCCAGACTCACAAACACTCGTGATCGATTTCCTGTCGCAACTGCGTTTTGTTTTACCGGGAACGACAAGGAAAGGAGAGAGGGCAATTCTTTTTCAATATTCTTTGTTCTTTATGCAAAAACTACTCTTGGTCATGCAAGGAAAAGTGATTATACGATTACATTTTTTTTATTTTGGCCAGAAGGATAAAGTGTCCCCCCACCCCACCCCCCAAAAGAAATATCGTAAGTAAGATTTGAGAATACCAGAACTGAATATTAGGAGTTAGGTTAGTTAGCAATTTCTCTTAAAGTTCTGGCTTAATTTCCAGATAATGAAGATTTTTTTTACTGGAACGAACATCATAATGGGAAGAGGTTATAACTGAATAGGGAGAAAAACGCTAAGCAACCTCTCACATGATGCAGGGTCAGACAACAGACAGACAGATTGACAGACGGACACGATACACAGACAGACAGACTGACGGAACCGTACTTACTACACGTGCATTTCATACATACATAATCACATATTTGTATGATCCAGCACACACAATGGACAGAGCGTTTATTATTCAGTACAAGGCGATACACACACACAAACACACACACACACACACACACACACACACACACACACACACACACACACACACACACACACACACACACACACACACACACACACACACTCACACACACACACACACACACACACACACCGCTCGCTGGCGCAGTGGTAACGTTCTCGCTTGCCATCTGGTAGACGGGAGTTTGCGCCTCGCTCAGGTTGCGAAAAGTTTCACTGACGAAGTGGGTGGTTACTGTCCCCCTTGAGCAAGGGGACGGGTGTGTGCGTGTGTGAAGGTCACAGCCTTACCCTTAGATCGGACTATATGAGCTCTCAGCTCCCTTCTGGGAGGGTAAAAAGCTGACGATCACGACCATCAAGTGATCCTGACCGACCCGGTGAATTAATTACACACACACACACACACACACACATCTTAACAGTCACAACCCACAGTACCATACCGCAAAGATCACACTGTCACCTTTCACACTGCCACGCTAGACGCTTCACACTTTTACACATCACTTTTCCAAACATCATACATACTACACCACCACACTATGAACCAAACCTCACACTACTACACCTCACACCGCACCACCACACACCATACCTCACACTGCACCACCACACACTATACCTCACACTGCACCACCGCACACCATACCTCACACTGCACCACCACACACCATACCTCACACTGCACCACCACACACCATACCTCACACTGCACCACCACACACTATACCTCACACTGCACCACCACACACCATACCTCACACTGCACCACCACACACTATACCTCACACTGCACCATCACACTACCACATCTAACACTGCTTCACCTCACACTACCATGCCACATACTGCTACCACACCTCACACTACCACACCGCCTACCACAGAAACTCATCCCACACACACACACTGACATACACGAAGCTTAATCTGTATACAAAGGGTAGATGGGCTCCATAGGGAATAGCGTAGGTTAGGCGGCGCATATGTATTACTGAAATTATGTATCTACCACTACTACCACTATAACTACCACAACTACCACTAAAACTACCATAACTACCACTATCACCACTAAAACTACCACTATCACCACTAAAACTACCACAACTACCACCACTAAAACTACCACCACTACAACTACACTCACCACTTCCACTATAATCAATAAAACTACCACAACTACCACTAAAACCACTATCACCACTAAAACTACCACCACTACTGCTTTCACATAAACTACTACGACTACTATTACCACTAAAACTACCACCACTACTACCACTATCACCACTAAAACTTCCACCACACATTAACATCACCATACCTGCTACTACTACTCGTACTATCACTACTATAACTACCAGCACTACCATTATCACCACCATAAATCACACAATGACCAACAGTACCCTCAAAACTACTACCACTACTATCACCACCCGCACCACCACAACTACCACATAGACTCCTACCACAATCTACGGATACTGTTACACCTACTACTACAAACCTGGGATACTCAACCACCATCACCACTACCACCACAATTTAAGACTACTGCTACCACAATCTTGGGCGACTCAACCACCATCGCCACCACCAGCTACCAAAATCAGTAAGGTCCAAACAACAACCACGTTCCAAATTGCTGAAGGTAATGCCACGACAATAACCAGCCAATATGATTCTGTCTCTCTCTCTCTCTCTATCTCTCTCTCTCACACACACACACACACACACACACACACACACACACACACACACACACACACAATTGCTAGTACCATGAAGGGAGAAAATACACCAAATTACTGCCGCACAATTCTCTCTTTTTCGTGTTTCTTTGTGCCTTTATACCTGGTGCTCTCTCTCTCTCTCTCTCTCTCTCTCTCTCAAATTGTGCTGTGTGTGTGTGTGTGTGTGTGTGTGTGTGTGTGTGTGTGTGTGTGTGTGTGTGTGTGTGTGTGTGTGTGTAACTAAAAAAAACAAGCTACTGGTACAAACCCTCTCTGTTTCATTGTACGACTTTTCTTTGTTACCCTCCCTTTCTCTGTCTGTCTGTCTCTCTCCAAGGTAGGTTGCTATGACTTTCCTTCACTCCAACTATCCGTTTTTCCCTCGTTTACCTTTTCCTTCCCAAACTCTCTCTCTCCCTCCCACAGCACCATTACCATACCCCCACACTCCCACACCCACCTTAGCCGCCATCCATCAGACCACCCCTGAAAGATGTATAAATCATTCCCCACACCCCCCTGTATAATGGAACAAGCTTTATGGGACACGAGAAGGCTTTCCTGAAGAAGGGCCCGAAGGAGGGGGTGAAGGAGGGAGTCTGGAGGCGAGGGAGGAGGGGGTGAAGGAGGGGAGTCTGGAGGCGGGGGAGGAGGGGGGTTGTGTTGTGAAAGGAAGGGGGAGGGGGAAGTCAGGTTTTCACTGAGTTTAAAATGAGTGTTGTGGTAGGGGGTTTAGAGGGAAGTAGGTGGGTGGAGGGTGAGGTGGATGGATGGATGAAGCTAATGTGGAGTGGAAGGATAGTGTATGTGGAAGGTGCTGTAAGTGAAGGAAGGAAGGATAGAATGATGAAGAACCAACACCACGCCATAATAAGACTATATGACGACAGTAGAAGGGTTCGGGGGAAATGATTAAATATACGATGTGAAAAACAGTAAGAAAAGTGATGACAATGGAAACTGAAACAGCGGGAGGTGGACAGGTATAGGTGTAGGTGGGTGGTGGATAGGTGTAAGTGTAGGTGGGTGTGTCTAGGTGGTGGATAGGTGTAAGTGTAGGTGGGTGTGTCTAGGTGGTGGATAGGTGTAAGTGTAGGTGGGTGTGCCTAGGTGGTGGATAGGTGTAAGTGTAGGTGGGTGTGTCTAGGTGGTGGACAGGTATAAGTGTAGGTGGGTGTGTCTAGGTGGTGGATAGGTGTAAGTGTAGGTGGGTGTGTCTGGTTGGTGGATAGGTATAAGTGTAGGTGGGTGTGTCTAGGTGGTGGATAGGTGTAAGTGTAGGTGGGTGTGTCTAGGTGGTGGACAGGTATAAGTGTAGGTGGGTGTGTCTAGGTGGTGGACAGGTATAAGTGTAGGTGGGTGTGTCAAGGTGATGGATAGGTATAAGTGTAGGTGTGTGTGTGTCTAGGTGGTGGATAGGGATGATGAGTGTGTGTGGGTGAGGGGGCGGGTGATGTGGATGGTGTACGTGGTTTATTGAGTGGAAGATGTGGATGGTGTACAGTAAGTGGGCGTGTACAAATTAGTATGCAGGAAATACAGAAAGCTGAAGCCCAATTAGTAAATGACGAGCGTAAATACCGGGGTGAAATGAATGACACTCAAGGGCTAACCAACGCTTGGAAAAAAAAAAAAAAAGTTAAGAGAGGAAGAGTGTAGTCAAAGTGGTTCTAAAAGGAGTGTAAATAAGTGGTGTGTGTGGAAGGTGGGTATATTCTAGGGTGGTGGATGGAGAAGGAGGATGAAAGGATGGGTGAGGTGGACGGTGGAGGTGGACGGTGGAACTGATGAATGAAGTGAAGGATAGTGAAAGGGATTGAAGTGGTGGAACTCTAAGCATGTGAGGAAATGGAAGACCTCTAAGTGAGTGATGTGGATGGTTAGATAAGTGTATGTAGCCTAAGTGATGGATGAAGTGGAGAAGGTGCGTGAGGGTGTGGGTGTATGAGAGACACGAGTGGAAGAGGTGGACTAAACTGAAGTGGTGTATGTGGGTGTGTGGGCTGTGGTGTGGGTGGGTTTATGTTGCCTACCCGATGTGGTGGGTCAATGTGTAGGAGATAAGGGAATGGGTGTGAGCCAGTGAGAGACAGGCGTGAAGAGGTAGATTAGGTGGATGGCAGCGGGTGGCGCGTCTAGGGAGTGGGTGATAGTGGTGGAGGTGGTGGGTGAGGTGGGGTGGGTGTATCAAAGTGGCTGGAAAGCATGTTATTTAATACTGACAAAGACCCTTTCACTAGGTACAAGGAGTTAAGTGTGTGTGTGTGTGTGTGTGTGTGTGTGTGTGTGTGTGTGTGTGTGTGTGTGTGTGATAACTGGGTCAGCTGTACTCTGTCCCTAATCAAACTTGCTGCCGTACTCTCGTGGCACTAGGAGGCTCCCCGGCACCTTTCCTATATTAGTTTATTGCCGTATATGACACAGTATTAATCACCATTATATTATTCACGCATAATTATCGATATTTAAAAAAAATTAACACAGGCCAATCAGAGTATAATAATAATAATAATAATGATGATGATGATGATGATGATGATAATAATAATAATAATAATAATAATAATAATAATAATAATAATACTTTCCTTACGATAATCGCTTTTTGAGTTGAATAAAATCGTATAGCGACACCAAATATATGACAGAAATTTGGTTACCGTAATGAAGGGGTTGGTGGAGATTGTCTATAACACGTTCATTCTCAGGGCTCTTCTTGTGCTGAATAATATCGTCCAGAGGTTCCTAGCATGATATAAAAAAGTGAAGAAAAAAAGAAAAAAAATGTATTAAGTAAAATTTTTTGCCATGGAAGAGGTGCCAGGGAATCCTATGAGCCAACCAGATTTTTTTTTTTTTTTTTTTTAAACCACTAATTTTGGACGAGAAAGAACATAATGAAAATTGTATTATCTGTCTCCTCACTTAACCCCTTCCGTACGCTGACATATATTTTAATCTTGCTAACACAAGTGATTTCCTTCTGCTTAATTGCTGTCGGTTTGTCTTCAACTGACGGCACTGGGTCACTTCCACAACCTGAGTACTACTTTGTGGGTGAATGAACTGCGATGAGCCTTTTTAAGTCTGTTTGGTTACTATATCCGTCTTACATTAACGTGGCCTAAAATTGACAGCTCTCCATCTTGAATGCTCAGGTGTAACAACGGATTAGCACTACCGTATGATGCTAGTCACGAAGCAGTGCTATGGAAAGGACGCAGAACTGTAGTACTTCTTATTCTATCGAGCTGGGTGAAATTAACAGCAAGGGGACGAACATATGAGCCAAGTTAGGGTACGGGGAGTGTACTGAAATCTCTCTCAGGTCTGACCGCACCTGGCCATCAATTGCGCTGAAAGGGGATAAGGACCTGTGTGTGGTTAAAGTCTATGTGCCGTGGGATAAAACCATCTGGGAATATCAAGATTAACGCAGAATAGGAGTCGTTGTCGCGGAGATCTTGATGGAAATTACTGGAAACCCCATCACTATGAAAAACATCCCTTGAGGGCGTCTCGTATGAATGGAAATCTATACAGTCTCCATCAACCCCTTAAACCCCTCTCTCTCTCTCTCTCTCTCTCTCTCTCTCTCTCTCTCTCTCTCCCCCAACCCTTACAGGAATAAGAGGCCGTTTCCTGAGGCTCAGTTGTGCTCCACTGTACTATACACCTCCACATGTCACCACTTCGGCGCTAACACCCACTGTACATAATGCCTATATGGTAAGACAGTCTCATGAAGGACTGGTGTACTGGCTGATAAAGGATATATTTAAATAACTACCAAAACCTCCCTCTAACCTAACCTAAAGTAAAAAGAAAAAGAGAAGAAAACACAGCATGAGGTAGCATCGAACTGGAGGGCTGTAAATAGGATGTTTTTTACTTATTCACTAAAATAACAAGCCCCTAAACTGCCTTAACTTCCTGGTGATGGACGGGATAAATTAGACAGAAATGCCGTTACAGAAATGGGGCGTGTGTGTGTGTGTGTGTGTGTGTGTGTGTGTGTGTGTGTGTGTGTGTGTGTGTGAAGCTCGTACACCTTTACACTTGTAATCTGCCAATTCCTTTGCCTAAGTAATGGCGAGGGACGGTTTACCTGGGCAAAATGGGTGGCGTGGAGTTTTCGATATAAAGGCAGAGATTGCAACTGCACTGGAGGCGCCGGCTCCCACCCCGCTACCACCATCAGTAAGGTCCAAACAACAACCACGATCCAAATTGCTGAAGGTAATGCCACAACAATAACCAGACAATAAGATTTTTTTCTCTCTCTCTCTCATTTATGCAAGGAAGAAGGAACCAAAGGCCTATCAACTTAAATTCTTGCTCTCCAGAAACGATTAGCTCTTTGGTCCGATGACGCCTTTTCTTAGTGATATCAACCCCTTCAGACGATTCTATTCAGCTTAGAAGTGGCCTCTCGCGAAGAGCAGGGGTTAATGAAGCATAAATCTAACCCCTCTCCTTTCACATGTCCCTCCCAAGTTAAGAAAATCGTCTGAAGATGGCAAGCATGACATGTACTTCTCCGGACTGAGGAGGTGAAATACGTGAATCTCAGCTGAAGTCCTTCATGTGGGTGTGATGGATGACTTAGCTAGAAATCCAAAGGCGGATGGGATATGGGAGAGGATCTATGCTCTTTTGGTGGATGAGATGGATTTTGGTGGATGCGGTGGATAAGTGAAGGAAAGGGGAGTCATGAAGCTGATAGCGTATAACAAATGCATGTCCCCAGAGTGAGCGGAGGGGTACGGTACACGTGAATGAGAAAACTAAATGTGTGGAAAGTGTATGTGTGGGTGAGGAGAGTCCAAAGAAATGTTGCGTCCTGGGTGGAATGAAACAGAAGTGGTGAGTCCTGGGTGAAGTGAAACAGGAATGAACAATTAATCACGTCACTACTGTACATTGGCGTATTCAATTACACCCGCAACCGTGAGGCGAGAGCGGGTGTTATGTTTTGATAGGTGTGTGTGTGTGTGTGTGTGTGTGTGTGAAGACAAGAGGTCACACAGTTATTAATCGACTTGGGCCAATCTTAATAAACGGGTTGATGGTCTGCTAATGAATAACCCTATTTTTTTTTTCTTTTTTCAAGCCAGGTCAAAATTTGACCCAGCAAAATCAACTTAAACAGGTTTTATCAAAATTTAGCCAATCTTGGAGGATGGTTTAATGGAAGTCAAGAGTAAGGTGATTCATTTTGAAAACAATCAGTTGAAGGTTTAGGTCACTGGGAAAGGTTAAAATCTGACCCGTGTGTGTGTGTGTGTGTGTGTGTGTGTGTGTGTGTGTGTGTGTGTGTGTGTGTGTGTGTGTGTGTGTGTGTGTGTGTGTGTGTGTGTGTCATAAACAGTTTCGATTCCATTTTTACCTAACCTGACCAGGGGTGTGGGCGGACCAGCGAGGACACCTACTGCCTTGAGAACAACTCATCAAACGCCAAACTCAACTTAACTTTCAATCTAATTCATTGAAAACTTTGTGGGAACGTTGACAATGAGGCTGGCATGACATTACTCGATTTTAAGAACACTCCGTCAAAGATCAGGCTCATAGACAGATGTTAAAGTTCAAGGTCACAGAGCAAGGTCAACTCAATTTTCGTACGATTTGAACCAGACTTGGTGGCACGGTTAGGGTCAAGCATGAAACAAGGGAGAAAGAAGGGAGACCAGTCACTCAAGCTAAGGCCTAAGTTGGACCCGTGTGTCTGTGTGAGAACAAAAATACCTAAAACTGATATGACCTCATCTGGATCGAACCTGGTGGATGAACGGAGAACCTACCAAGAGCCTGACATTATTTTTTACAATTAGTCAAAGGCCAAGGTCACAGGGAAAGGTCAAACGTCGGGGTCATTGGTCAAAGTCAACTCTGCTCTAATATGAACCTAAGTCTGTGGCGAGATTAAGGTTCGGCAAGAATGAAGTGATCCAATTTTGAGAGTAATCCGCTGAAGGTCAGGGTCACGAGGCAAGGTCAAATATTCGGACCTCAGACCGCTGGTGGCCGAGGGAGTATTGCTCTCTGAATGCTACATCTTGTTTATTTTTATTATTTTCAGACCAATTTATTCAATTTAGGAATGACCAAGTTGTCAAAGGGTTAATGAAGGCTGTATCTAACCCTTCCAATTCGCAAATAATAATAATAATAATAATAATAATAATAATAAAATGCAAAATATCTCATCTGACAAGTGGGGTCAATTGTGAGTGAATAAGAACTGGATAAGATGGAAAAGAGAAGTGGATACATGAGTGAAGAGGGATGTGTTGGTATGTGAGTGAATATGTGAATGAAGTGGATATGTGAGTGAAGTGGATATGTGAGTGAAGTGGATATGTGAATGAAGCGGATATGTGAATGAAGCGGATATGTGAATGAAGTGGATATGTGAGTGAAGTGGATATGTGAGTGAAGTGGATATGTGAATGAAGCGGATATGTGAATGAAGCGGATATGTGAATGAAGTGGATATGTGAATGAAGTGGATATGTGAATGAAGTGGATATGTGAGTGAAGTGGATATGTGAATGAAGCGGATATGTGAATGAAGTGGATATGTGAATGAAGCGGATATGTGAATGAAGTGGATATGTGAGTGAAGTGGATATGTGAGTGAAGTGGATATGTGAATGAAGCGGATATGTGAATGAAGCGGATATGTGAATGAAGTGGATATGTGAATGAAGTGGATATGTGAGTGAAGTGGATATGTGAATGAAGCGGATATGTGGGTATGTGAATGAAGTGGATCATCATCACCCTAGAACTCTTCCTCCTCCTCCTCATCATCATCACCCTAACACCCTTCCTCCTCCTCATCATCATCACCATCATCCTAAACACTCTTCTTCTTCCTCCTCCTCCTCCTCATCATCACCCTAACACTCTTCCTCCTCCTCATCATCATCATCACCCTAACACCCTTCCTCCTCATCATCATCACCATCATCCTAAACACTCTTCCTCCTCATCATCATCATCACCTTAACACTCTTCCTCCTCCTCCTCATCATCATCACCCTAACACTCTTCCTCCTCCTCCTCATCATCATCACCCTAACACTCTTCCTCCTCCTCATCATCATCATCACCCTAACACCCTTCCTCCTCATCATCATCACCATCATCCTAAACACTCTTCCTCCTCCTCCTCATCATCACCTTAACACTCTTCCTCCTCCTCCTCATCATCATCACCCTAACACTCCTCCTCCTCCTCCTCCTCCTCCTCATCATCATCATCATCATCATCATCATCACATTCTCTCTCAACTAAAGATGGACGTGGCAGGACCCAGAAAACATGGAAACAGATTAAAAAAAAAAAAAAATGGTAGAACAATGACAAATGTAAACAGACCCATAAAATAGTGAAGGAAAATGGCACACACGAATGAAGAGAAATGTGCGTCAGAGAAGAGTATATTTAAGAGAAAAAAAAATCTACAGGAGTAACTAAATAAATAACGATGCGGTGGAGCGACATGGATAATTGAGGGTAGTTTCAGTGAGGAAGTGAGTCAGGTGTGTGTGTGTGTGTGTGTGTGTGTGTGTGTGTGTGTGTGTGTGTGTGTGTGTGTGTGTGCGCTTAACCGAGCCACGCCAAAATGACAGGGCAGGGAACGACGAGGAGTGACAGGAATGAGGAGCGTGAACACAGGAGATTATTGTTAAAGGTTAGTCTACGAGGGCCTGAATTTGTGACGTGTGTGTGTGTGTGTGTGTAGGGGAAGTGTGGATGGGATGTGGATGACGTGTCGATATGGGTTTGGATGGAGTGTGAATGAAACATGGATGAGGCGTGGCTGAGATGTGGATGAAGTGGATGAAGTATATGAGGTGTGGATGGAATGTGGATGGGCTGTGGATGGGGTATGGCTAAAGTAAGGATGGGGTGTGGGTGAAGTGTGGATGGTATGCATGAATTATGGATGAGGTGTTGATTGAGCGTGGATGAGGTGTGGATGTGGTGTGGACAGAGCTAAGAGCGCTGTTGTGTGGATGGGGTGGCTGAAATATGAACGAGGTGTGAACGGGGTGTGAACGAGGTGTGGATGAGGTGTGGATGGGGCCTGGATGACGCGTGGATATTAGGTGTGGATGGGGTGAGGATAATGTGTGGTTGGGATAATGCTGGATATGGTGTGGATGGGGTATGGATGAGGCGTGGATGGGGTGTGGATGAGGCGTGGATGGGATGTGGATGAGGTGTGGATGGGGTGTGAATGAGGTGTGGAAAAGGAGTGGATGAAGTGTGAATGAGATGTGGATGAAGTGTGAATGAGGTGTGGATGGGGTGTGGATGAGGTGTGGTTGAGGTGTGGATGAGGTGTGGATGTGGTGTGGTAAGGTGTGAATGAGGTGTGGATGTGGTGTGGATGGGGTGTGGATGAGGTGTGGATGGGCCTGGACGATGTGTGAATGGGGCATGGATGAGATGTGGATGGGATGTGGATGAGATGTGGATGGCGCGTGGGTGAGATGTGGACGGGGTGTGGATGGCGTGGGTGGGGTGTGGATGAGGTGCGGATGGGGTGTGGCTGAGGTGTCGATGGGGTGTGGATGAGGTGTGGCTGAGGTGTCGATGAGGTGTGGATGAGGTGTGGATGGGACGTGGATGTGAATGGGGGTGGATGAAGTGTGGAAAGGGTGTGGATGAGGTGTGGATGGGGTGTGGATACGGTGTGGATGAGTTGTTGCAGGGCGTGAATGTGGTGTGGATGGGCTGGGTACACGTGCGTCGTGTTGATGAAGCGTCGGTCAGGTACATGAAAACAGGAGGATGTAGGAAATTAATATGGATGAATTATTTATGGGTTGATGGATGTGGCAGAAGTGAGTGGAAGTCCCAGATGAATGGATGAACTAATGGTGTGTGTGTGTGTGTGTGTGTGTGTGTGTGTGTGTGTGTGTGTGTGTGTGTGTGTGTGTGTGTGTGTGTGTGTGTGTGTGTGTGTGTGTGTGTGTGGAGGGGGTGTGGGTTACAAGTGGATGGATGAAATGTGGATGGACGGATAAGAAATGTGGATCTAGATACAGCACGATTATGGGAAAAAGATGAGGATGAGTGGATGAGTGAGAAATGGACAAGTTAAGGGTGGATATAGGAGGCAAAGAATGCGGATGAGGTGAGAATGATCGATGTGGATCGGGTAGATGGATGCACGGATGGATGGATGAGGTAGATAACGCACTGGAGAATGCATGAAACACAAGTTGATGCATTAGGTATGGATGTCAAGAAAGATGGATGTGGAGTAATCGGTGGATAACGGGAAGAGGTTATTTCATGAGGGGGGTGAGCGATAATGGATGGATAAGACGTGGAAAATGGATGAAAACGAGTGGACGTGGAGTGAGAAGTGAATGACAGTACAGGTGGATGAGTGAGAGGTGGATGAGTGACTGGATGAATGAGCAAAAACGTGTTGATAAAACCGTGAAGAATGGAGAGTAAACAAGTGGATACGTGTGGATGGCAGTGTAGGTGGATGAAGAGTGAAAGGAGGATGGCAGTGAAGGCAAGTGGATGAACGATGAAAGAATGAAAGAGTGTGGCATTTGGATGGAAAAGATATGAAGAATGGATGAGACACAAGTGGATATAGTGAATGTGGATAGCAGTATTAGATGGATGTGGAGTGAAAGGTGGATGACGGTGGAGGAAGGTGAATGAGCAATGAGAGAGAGAGAGAGAGAGAGAGAGAGAGAGAGAGAGAGAGAGAGAGAGAGAGAGAGAGAGAGAGAGAGAGAGAGAGAGAGCGTGACACAACCCCACTTACACTAATTATGAATAGCCTGAAGAAAAAAAACATTCACGGATTTTGCACCTTTGAAAAATGAATGTACCAAGAAATACAGGAATGACGCAAATAATAATAATTAAACAGGCGTCTGAGAGAACAATTTGATTAACATGTTCGGTGAATTTGTATTTTCGCTTCAGTTCTATATTTAAGTTACAGATGTGGTGGAGGTGGTGGTGGTGGTGATTTGCTGGTGGTAGTGGTTGGTGGTGGTGATGATTGTGGTGATGGTGGTGGTTATAAAGGTGATGACAACGGTGGTGGTGATGACGGTGAAGATGGAGATGGTGGTGGCTGAAGTGGTGATGTTAGTGGTTGAGGTGGTTATGGCTGTAGATGCTGATGTGGATAGTTATAGAAGTTGTGATGATGTGGTTGTTGTAGCTGTGTTGATGATGATGGTGGCAGCGCCCTCGCATGGTGTGTTCACAAAGGTGCTTGCCATGCCTGAGGCGGGGAGGTCATGAAGGAGCACAAAAGTAGCCCAAGAAGACCCCTTTGAAGATATCTAGCTGGTCTCTCTCTCTCTCTCTCTCTCTCTCTCACACACACACACACACACACACACACACAATGACGAATAACTGTAAAGCGAGTGTGCTGGTAAAACTCTACGCACACTGTCACCCATATTTCACGGACGAAGCAGTGACGGGAGAAAAAAAGTGGCCAAATCACCCCCTCAGAGAACACTAACCTGGACCAAATTCCGAACACCCGCTACTGAGCCCTAATAGACAGGTACGTAAAGTTTTGTGAAAGGCGTCTGTCAGGGCTGGGGATACTGCCACATACTCTACATACACATCGACATATAAGACATCGGCTGGCAATCGTGTTGTTTCAGCTGGGAGTTTGAATAAGTTATTTGGATCTACTCTGAGTCGACCTTGGCATTTCTTTTTGTGTTTTTAAAAAGAAAGGAGAGTTGCGTTTTCTTTATTTTCTTTACTTTCTTTAATATTAGTCACTCCTGATAATAGAGGACAACGTATGTACCTGATGATGGCCTGAGGAAGAAAAATTCATTGTTCATTATGTTTAGCAGAGTATTTTTCATTTTCATATCACATCCATACATACAAGCTTGGCGTCAATAGTGTAGTTGATAGTAGTGGTTGATGTGAAGGTGATGGAATGGCTGTGACGATGGTGGTAGTTGTGATAATTATGGTGGTAGTGGTGGTAGTTGTGACAATAATGGTGGTAGTGGTGGTAGTTGTGATAATAATGGTGGTAGTGGTGGTAGTTGTGATAATAATGGTGGTAGTGGTGGTAGTTGTGATAATAATGGTGGTAGTGGCGAGTAATGACGGTAGGATTTGTGGTTGTGGTGATGATGGACGTAGCGGTGGTGGTGATAACTGTGGTGTGGTTGTGGTGGTGACTGTTGTTGTGGTGGTGAGACTGTAGTTGTGATGGTATTAATAGTAATGGTTGATCTGGTGTTTATGATGGAACCTGTAGTGGTGATGGTGGCTGTAATTGTGATGAGAATTCCTGTGGTCATGACACTTGTGATGACGGTGATAATGAAAAGATGATTAGCAATTGTGATAATAATGATAACAGCGATAGATCAGTGATGAAGATGATGATGATGATGATGATGATGATGATGATGACAGACTGTGATGATAAAAAAATAAATGATGAAAGTGACGGTGAACGTGCCGATAATGAAGCCACTGATATCAAAAGAAGCAACTACAAAAATAAAAAAAAATAGAAATAAAAGCTCAACCAGCCAGTGCAAATGCAAAGGTCACCGCTCAACCATCCACTGCAAATGCAAAGGTACCGCTGAACTTTGCATTTCAGGACGATGGTGTATTTTCTTATTTTCTTGCAGGCACCAGACGATTTTATGCAACTATGGGCAGATCTCCGGTAGTAAAGTGTGCCTGTAAAACTCTACTCACTCTACCACCCATATTTCACCAACGAAGCCGTCGCAGGAGAGCAAACGTGGTCAAATCACCCCCTCAGATGATGATGATGATGATGATGATGATGATCATGAGGAGGAGGAGGAGGATAGTGATGATGACGATGTGAGGAAAATGACGATGCCAATTAGGGAGTCGCATTTTAAGTGGTATTAGACATTATGTAACTCCCTTTCCCTTGCGATTTATTCTGCAGATAACACCTCAGTCCTTCCCCAGCACCAGTGATGATAACAACGATAAGGATGGTAAATAACACGATAAGGAAGGTGAGGTCCTAAACTAACGAAGGGTCTAAAATCGGCTGAATGAAATCGTCCAGGTATCAGGAAATAACCCAAATATCTGGTTAAGTTTAGTGAAATCGTCTGTAGGTACCAAAATAAACCCCAGTGTCTCCTCCAAGCTGAATAAAATCGTCTCTAGGTACCTCAATAAACCCGTCTCCTCCATGCTGAATAAAATCGTCTGTATGTACCCCAATGTCTCCTCCATGCTGAATCAAATCGTCTGTATGTACCTCAATAGACCCTATTGTCTCCTTCATGCTGAATAAAATCGTCTCTAGGTACCTCAATAAACCCTACAGTCTCCTCCATGCTGAATAAAATCGTCTGTATGTACCTCAATAAACCCGTCTCCTCCAAGCGGAATAAAATCGTCTCTAAGTATCAAGTTTAAATCTTCGTGTCTCTCCTTAGCTGAATGAAATAGTTCTATCTATCAGGATATCTATCATCATCATCATCATTATGAACATCATCATCATCACCATCATCCCACAAACTGAATAAAATCGTCTGCAAGTACCAAGAATAAACCTAAGGAAATGCCATCGTACCTAAATGGTGAAACTGAAAACTGTAAAATGACAGAAAAAAAAAATCGTCTGAATGTCGCAAAAATGCACAAAATTTATCGTCATCGTACTGAAGGGGTTAAGATGTCAATTACAGGGCAAAAAAAAGGGAAACCACAAGAAGTTTCCCTCATGCTGAAAAAACATCATTCATTAACAGCCGCAGTGACAAAAACAGCAATGAAAATAATTACAATTACAATAGCAATAACACCAACACCAAAATCAACTAGAAAGCACTCAGACTGCGCATACCTCCGCCAATGTCATTGCCATTAAAAAGGATCCGGATCCAGATGCGGATCCGTGGAGATACCGGTACTGTGTGGAATACATAGGATCCGGATCTCCCCCCCCAAAAAAAAAAAAAAAATCAATTGTTCCTCCCATAAAATTTTACTGAAATTCATCGAGAACTTCTGGCGCTATTGTGCGAGATACACAGGATCCGAAGCCAGACCTGGATCCGCTCCAAAATTTAATCAATTCTTTCTTGGTCCATAGCCCACCCTTCCTTAAAATTTCATTGAAATTCATTGGGAACTTTTGGAGATATTGTGCGGTAGGATCCGGAACCGGATCCGCCTCAATATTTAATCACTTCTTCCTTGGCCCATGATCCACATTCCTAAAATTTCATTGAAATTCATGGGGAACTTTTGGAGATATCGTGGGGAAAGACAAACAAACAAACAAATGAATACATAACCTCCTCCAACTTCGCTGGCGGAGGCAATAACATTAATTATATACTGCTACTACTACTAGAGTTTGAGGGCGGACAGAAAAAAGTCCTCGGAAGGAAGTTACAATAAAAAATAAAAAAATGCAAAAATAGTTCGACGCTGGGTAAAAAAAAAAAAGGGGGTGGGGGTTCTCGGGTTATGGCGTTAAAGTGGCAATAATAACAATAATAATGAATAATGAAAATGAAACTCACCCACTTGGAAGGGCATCAGCAGCAGAACCATCCACAGCAGACGTCCCCAGACCATCCTCCACGGCCACAGAAAACGGAGGGGGAGAGGAAAAAAAAACGGAGGGAGTGGAGAAAACGGAGAGGGGAGGAGAAAACGGAGAGGGGAGGAGAAAACGAAGAGGGGAGGAGAAAACGATGGGCGAGAAAATAGAAGGGAAAAAGTAAATGGAATGGAGAAAAGAAAACGGAGAAAAGAAAACGGAGGGGGCGAGAAACGAAAACGGAGGGGGCGAGAAGAGAAAATGGAAGGGGCGAGAAGCGAACACGGAGGGGAAGCTAAATGAAAACGGGGAGGAGAAAACCCGGCGAGGAGATGAGGAAAAAAAAAAAAAAAACTGATTACACCTCGGCTTTTCCTCTGAAGGTTAATATGGCAGGAATTACTAGACAGGAATACAGCCGGCTATTCCACCCCCCTCTTTTGTCCGGCCTGAGATGGACAGCACGCGTTATTTCCCCCTCCTCCTCCTCTTTACTTCCCCCTCCTCCTCCTCCACCACCACCTCACTTTTTCCCCTCTTTACTTTCCACTTCCTTTGATACTCTTCCGTAATTTCCCTCCTCTTTACTTTTCCCTCCTCCTCCTTATTTCCTCTCCTTGTTACTTTTCTCTTCTCCTCCTTACTTCTCCTCCCCTTTTCCCCCTCTTCCTCCTTCCTTCCCCTCTTTCTTACTTTCCTCTCCTCCTCCTTACTTCCTCTTTCCTTCCCACCACGCAGACAGACTGAGATCACAACTGCCTCCTTTCCCGCCTCGCTGCATAGGCCTCTCAACGCTAAATCAACGCCCTTTCCCTTGTTTGAGGCGTTGACAGCTTGCGTTTGAGAGGAATTTCAGAGCACTCGTTAGTTTCCAGTCTTTTTTTTTTTTTTTCTCAGTCTATGCAAGAGAGTTTATGCTTCCTTTTTTTGCCTGGTTCATTCCACAGTCCCTCTCACAACCTCAAGATTTACCCCTGATTCTTGTGCCTAGGCCTCAAGGTGAATTATGTCCGTGTAAAGATGTAGGGCACAGGTAATTATATATTTTTTCTCAGTTCATGCAAGAGAGTTTATGCTTGCTCTTTTTTTCAATGATCTTTCAACGCCACCTCCCTCCTGGGCCGTGGAAAAATATCACGTGCGTGCAAGTGGAGGGAACAAGTAACTTTTTCCTTATGTATCTTTTTTTTTTATTATTTACCCTTTTCCCTTCTTATCTGGTCTTCAATCCCTCTGCACAAAATATTTCAAGACTGCAAACTTTCCTGCTTTCTTTCCTTTCCTCAACGCCTCACGTGTTCCTGGATAGAATTCTACTGGAGATGAGGGGAAGAAGTCATTTTTCTGTTCGTATCTACTTTTTTTCTCATCTGTGTAAAGTGATTTAAGTTTACAGTCTTCACCACTTTCTTTTCTCCTTTCCTCAACGACTCCCCTGTCCTGTGGTGAGGATGTAGACTGTCTTCGTGAACACTGAGGACAAGTTATTTCTCTTTCCTCTTCTTCCGCGTGCCAAAGTTTTTACTTGTTTTCTTTACGGCTTCGTTGCAAACACCTTTTCTCAACTTCACCTATGCCTGGCTGTCTTTTCTGCTTTCTTTCCCTCTCTCAGTATCTTCTATGCTTCCTTACTTTCTTCACTGTATCCTGCCTTCCATTCTTCCCCTATCGGTTCCTGTATCCTGCTGTCCTTCTGTCTTCTCTATCCAGCTATCGTCACTGCTATCATTCCCTTCCTCAACATTTACTGTATCCTATTTCTTTTTCTTCCTTCCGTCCCTTAACTCTTCCTGTCCTGCGGCGGGCGAGATGAATACCGTCAAAAGTTTCGCACTATTTCACACCACTCCTTCCCTCCTCCTCCTCCCAGACAATCCCCCACCACCGCCGCCGCCACACCAACACCTGGCCACCCGCGTCACGTTACATCCATTACTGAGTTGTGCTGCACAGTTGCCTCGCTCTTAATGGCCACTCGGATAGCCCACCTCGCCTCCGCTTTTCCCGCGTCATAAACAATTAGCCGAGAAAGTGACTGCTCGACGGGCTCTCCTTGGTCATGTCTTCAAGGTGGAATTTCTCGGCCCCAATAAATTCTACAAGCTTTATTTCACACGTCTTTATATATCGTTTGGAACTTGAAATATTACCAGTTACAAGGTTGAACTGTCATATATGTGAGAGTTTGTCCAGAGTGTGAAGGGTAGGTGTCTGCGAGCGGGACCGAGAGAGGAGAAGAGCAAGGAGCAGCACTACCTCTCCCTACGACCGTCTGAGTGACACTGGCGGTGGTCTGGAGCGGCGCCCCCCTCTCAGCCCTGCCCTGCTCTACACCCACCCTGTGTGTGTGTGTGTGTGTGTGTGTGTGTGTGTGTGTGTGTGTGTGTGTGTGTGTGTGAGAGAGAGAGAGAGAGAGAGAGAGAGAGAGAGAGAGAGAGAGAGTTTTCTCACGAAAATGACAATATAACTAGTAAAATATGAAAAAGAATACAGTGTGAAATAAACACAGCCATTCTGGTGTTCTCTCCTTATGTCTAAATCACAAAATAGTTACAATGTACCTACGCAGACTCGAAAGGATAAGTCTGCTGCTGTCTGCTTTCCCTGATTTTCCTTTGCACACACACACACACACACACACACACACACACACACACACACACACACACACACACACAAGGCCACCGAAGAAAAAAAAAAAGGCTCAGTAATATGTAAATGTTCCCAATACATCACTTACACACACACACACACACACACACACACACACACACAAGGCCACCGAAGAAAAAAAATGGCACAGTAATATGTAAATGTTCCCAATACATCACTTACACACACACACACACACACACACACACACACACACACACACACACACACACACAAGGCCACGCGCAAAAAACCCCGGTCGAGCAATATGTAAATGCAGACCAATATATCACACTCACACACACAAAAATTACCGTGAAACCCTCAAGGGGCAATAATTCTCCCCCTTATTATCCCAACCATAATTATTCTTCCAGTAGAGATGCTATTACTTTTTATCCCATTAAACGAACTACAGAATAATGAACTCGTTGCCTTAAAACAGTTTGTCGAGTGTGTGTGTGTGTGTGTGTGTGTGCGTGTGTGTGTGTGTTTTAGTCACCGGACGATTCAAAAGTAGGTCACAGGAGCCTGGGAGTGTTAATACTGCATCATTAATCGTGATATATATATATATATATATATATATATATATATATATATATAAATAATGACAATTTCGATGTTGGCCGAAATTAAACGCATAAAATAGTTGATCTCAGGTAAGGGGAGAGGGTTCTAAGAAAAATTACGCCCCCATTTTTTTTTAACATTATTATTATTATTATTATTATTATTATTATTATTATTTGCTATTCCCCGACGACTTCAAAAAAATTATAACTCTCTCATTGTGATTAATCTAGACGTACTGTATTCCAAAGGTCATATTCTCGTGGGGTAAGGAGGTTCCCTAACACCTCTTCCTTGGCGATTTATTTTTGAGTATGAGTGGTTAATATCCTTGTGGCGATACTGGAAGGATTTATTTAACGAAGAATAGGACTGTAAGGTGAAATAAACATAATAAATCGTAACGAAAACGCTGCTACGACTACTACACCCCTGACTACGATAATTTATTTCAGTGGTACTACGGACAGACGATTTCCTGCCGCCTGGGGGAAATCTCGCGTTGTGAGGGGGCTAGTAGTTATGTATTATGTTTTAAAAGTCTATTATTACTACCCAACAGACGATTTTATGTATTTTTCTGACGATTCTATGCATTTTTTTCAGCCGACTTTATGCAATTTGCTCCCCTGACGATTTCACGCACTTGTTCTGACGATCTTATGAATTTTTCTGACGATTTTACACATTTTTCGATTTTATGCATTTGTCCTGACGATTTTATGGGAGTGCGTTAGTGGACATCTGTGCTGGGAAGGGGTTGGTAATAGCCAATACCCTCTTCAGGCATAAAATGATCCACAGGTATACATGGCGAGTGATGAGAAGGGTGGGTGGTGAACTGAATGAAAGGAAGGCAATGATTGATTAAGTGTGTGTGGATGAAAGGATGCGAAGATGTATATTGGATGCAAGAGTTTATAGAGGTTGGGGGAGTGGCCTTTCTGACCACTACTTGGTGGTGGCCAGAATTAGGATGCAAGTAAGATGGAGGAATAGAAGAAGGGAAAGACGAGAGGAAGGAGTAGTTGCAAGGAGAGTGGAAAGGTTACAAGAGGATGAGAAAAAGGCAGAGTATAAGAGAGAAGTGGAGGAACGATTGGGCAAATATGAATTGGAGCAGATGGGAGACGTGGAAGGTGTGTGTAAGATATTTACAGAAGAAATATGTGCAGCATGTGATGTGTGGTGTGGAAGGAAGAGAAGACGGAGGGGGGTGCAAGGAACAGCGTGGTGGACTGAAGAGGTGAAACAGGCTGTGGCACAAAAGAAGAAAGCATACAATGAATGGATGAGAAATAGGGGCGTGGAAGAAGTTGAGAGGCAGAAGAGAGAGTTATATGTGGAAAGGAAGAGAGAGGTGAAAAGATTAGTAAGAGAGAGTAAGAAGAGAGTGGATCAGGAATTTGGAAGGAATTTGAGTGTAAAGTGGAGGGACTGTAAGAAAATGTTCTGGAGAGAAGTGAAAAGAGTAAGACAGGGTGGAAGTGAAGTTAGCAGGGGAGTGAAAGATAAACATGGTAGATTACTAGTGGAGAAGGGAGAAAAGTGAGCAGATGGAGAGAACACTTTAAGGAATTGTTGAACGTAGAGGATGGAAGTAATGCGAGTATAAGTGGCTGGGGAATGGCTGGGAGAAGGAGGGAGGTGAGAAGACAGGTAGAAATCAGTAGGATAGAGGTTGTGGAAGCAATGAAGAAAGTTAAATCGGGGAAAGCCCCAGGAATTGATGGAGTGTGTGGTGAGATGCTGAAGCATGGGGGAGAGATAGTAGTAGAATGGATGTGGAAGATGTGCAGATTGGCCTGGGAGGAAGGTAGAGTCCCGGAGGATTGGAAGTCAGGTATAATTATTCCCTTGTACAAAGGAAAAGGGGAAAAAGAAGTGTGTGGTAATCATAGGGGCATTTGTCTTCTTAGTATAATAGGAAAAGTGTATGGTAGGATACTTATAGACAGAGTTAGAGAAAGAACAGAGAAATTAGTTGGAGAAGAACAGGGAGGCTTTAGGAAGGGAAGAGGTTGTGTAGATCAGATATTCATTCTTAGATCTTTAGTGGAAAAGTTTCTAGAGAAGGGAAAGAAGTTGTATGCGGCTTTCATGGATTTGGAGAAAGCATATGACAGGGTGGATAGACAAGGATTGTGGAAAGTGTTAAGAATATATGGAGTAGATGGGAAGTTGTTGAATGCTGTGAAGAGTATGTATGATGGTGCTAAGGCTGCAGTGCGTGTGGATGGTGAACTAAGTGAATTTTTCTCTTTGAAAGTTGGTTTGAAACAGGGATGTGTCATGTCTCCATGGTTGTTCAATCTGTACATGGATAGGGTAATAAAAGAGGTACAAGGTAGGGTAGTGGATGCTGGAGTGGCCCTGGTGAGAGAGGATAGTGTTTGGAAACTCCCTGTACTGTTGTTTGCAGATGATACTGTGTTGTTGAGTGAAGATGAAGGGGAGCTGCAAGGCTTGGTGGATGAGTTTGAGAGAGTGTGTAAGAAACGGAACCTAAAGGTGAATGTAGGGAAGAGTAAAGTGATGGTCTTTGAGAGAGGTGAAGTCAGTGAATGTATAGCGAGGTTGGATGGTGAGGAATTGGAAAATGTGAGTACGTTTAAGTATTTGGGTAGTGTGATGAGTAAGGATGGAGGTTTGGAGGGTGAAGTGCTTGAAAGGGTACAGCAGGGAAGAAAGGTTGCTGGTTCCTTGAAAGCAGTGATAAGAAACAGGGAAGTGAGCATGGAAGTAAAAAGTTACTACATGACAGTATTGTGATACCAACTCTAACGTACGGAAGTGAAGCTTGGACGTTGTTGGAAGGACACAAGTCAAGAGTGAGAGCAGTGGAAATGAGTTATTTAAGAGGAGCTTGTGGAGTCACGTGGAGAGACAGGCTGACGAATGAGGATATAAAGGAGCGTTGTGGTGTTGATGTGGATGTGATAGGAAGCGTTGTGAGGAACACACTGAGGTGGTTTGGCCATGTGGAGAGGATGGAGGGTGAAAGACTGACGAAGAGAGTGTATGTGAGTGAGGTGGAGGGTGGAAGAGGGAGGGGGAGACCGAGGATGAGATGGAGGGATGGGGTGGAGAGGTATATGAGAGAGGGGGGTGTGAGTTGGGAGCAGGGTAGTGAAATGGCGTGGGACAGGGCGACTTGGAGGCGATTTGTTTGTGGCCACCCCAAACGGGATTGAGGCGTCTGGCAATAGATAGATAGATAGATTTTATGCATCTTCTGACGATTTTATGCATTCTTCAACGATATTATGCATTTTCAACGATTATATGCATTTTTCGACGATTTTATGCACTACGCAAAATCACAGACCCAAACCACACCATACTACACCACACCTCAACGCGCCATACTGTACAACGCACCATATCGCCCTTCCACACTAGAGACCCAATAGACAGACGGCAGCCAGCGTGTTGGTGCAGCGAATGGATGTTAGGTGGGCATCACTCAAACACGTATAAAAGATCAGTGATCAATGCTAGATAACACCTGACCATTTAACTGCTTTCTATATTTTATGCCGCGTTTTTGAACATCTGCTATGCTATGTTTGCACAAATCATGCATTCTTAATACGTAAAGCTGTATAAAAATGAGATTTTCCTCTATGTATCAGCTGGCTAATTTCGAAGCATATAAAGATCTGGGACGAGTTGCCAGACGACGCTAGATCGATTGACACCAGCAGTGTTTACTTATTGTGCCCGCGGTTTATGAGTGAGTTTTGGTTGAATTAGTTTTGGTTGAATTTAAAGACTGTTGTTCTTGATATCCATAACTGTGGTAATGACGTTACCATCGGGATATTATCTAGGTTTACCTCCCTATGTGAATGTGGACCAAATACATGTAAAACAAGAAGCGGTGCCACTGCAAACCCGTCCCCGGCAGTCATTTTAGTGCTGACGTATAAACACAATAGGATAACTGGTCAAAGACGTCACATATCAATTTTGGAGTAAATCGGGTGAAAACTGACGATTTTATGCCCATCTGAAATTTTAGGCCCGACCCACTTGACACTGACTCCCTACTGCTAACTGAGGGATGACCCCTGATATAATGAGGCATGTTGTAGGATGTAGATTTGAAAGATGCACCTTTAGGTTTTGGTTTCCTGTTGATATGACGAATTTGAAAGGAGTTATGGCGATTTTTTTTTTTTTTTTTCATTTTGGGACCTACAGCCTGGGCCTTGACACAATTTAGCCCAAAATTTAATCACGTGATCAAAAGGTCACAGACCATCATCTCTGTAATTTTAGTCAAAATCGCACCAGTAGTTTTTGCGTAAAGTTGTTGACAGACAGACAGACAGACAGACAGACTGAAAACAATACCCGTCCCCGAGCCCCTCTGGGACGGGGACAGGTAATAAATAAAACTTGCCTAGCAAAGCCAAAGACACTCACTCGTAGACCAGGTTGCTTTTCACCTTAATATCCCATAATTTCCTACTTGGTGGATGACAATGGAGTCGAAAAGTCGCACAGAAGGTCCATGAGTGTTACTGCACCCAAATGCACCACCATAAACCATTAATAAGGGCAAAAACGCACCAGCAAAAGAACACAGCATCACCCATTGTGCAGCTACCAACAGTCTGGTTTGTCAACATTTTCGGGCGATTATCTCGGTGTTTATGTGTACTCTGAAGTAAAATCCATATGCAGAGATGAAGATTAAAACGGACATCCTCAGTAGCTCAAATTAACAAACTATACTACAATCATAGCGACACTGCATTCATCAACCCATCATGTATCTCAGCAGGTGGCCAGATGTATTTTTAGACAACTCTGCAGTCAGCCAGCACCACGGCTATGAGGCGTTTGCACCAAAATTCCACCATGTCGGCCGACCAATCAGCGAGCAGCAGAAAATATTGGCTGTCTAGTCTCTCTTTCTATAGGGTCTCTATCCCACCCCACACCACACCATACACCACACCACACCACACCATACCACACCATGAGTAGTACCTGACTGCCTGAAGGTCCCGCATGTCGCACTTTTGTATCTGTTCATATTTCTTGGGCCACCACCAAACGACTCGACTTTACGCTGAATAGAATTGTCTAGCGAGCAAGAATAAAAATTAAATAGGGACGTCATCGTAGTGAAGGGTACGCACTGAGCCCTGGAGAGTCTTGGGGTGTCTCAAGGAACCGGTGCGTCCGTCAGTCACTCACTAACGATTTTCGGTTAAAGTACGATCCCTCTCATCCTAGGTTTATTTTGGGGCCCTGAAGCTCCCCCCCTTTTTTTTTCATTTCCTGACGACCTTATTCACCGTGATTTTTTTTTTTTCGAACCGGAGATAAATACAAATTCAATATACCTCTTCGAGTCCTTTCCTTTTTTTTTTTTTTTTTTTTAAGAAACCAATTGGAAAAAATCGTCCGGCGGCTGAATTAATAAAAAAAAAAAAAATGGCGTCACGAGATT
>NC_137000.1:8441630-8451630 GCF_032717465.1 Coenobita brevimanus | reverse complement strand
ACCCTTTTCTCCTCTTCTTTATTCCATTTCCTTCCCCTCTTTCTTTTTTGTTATTTTTTGTTGTTGTTCTCTTCTCCCTTTCCATGTGTCTGTCTCCTTCCTTCCTTCCTTCCCTCCTTCCTTCCTTCCCTCCCTCCTTCCTTCCTTCCCTCCCTCCTTCCTTCCTGTAGTCTCATTTCATCCTCAATACTTTTCTTCCTACTCTGTCCTTTCCTCCTCTCTCATTTGTCACTAGCTTTTTTCGCCCCACTTCCTGCCTTTTTCTCTGCTTCATTTTCTTTGTCTTTATTCCTTCATTATTTCTTCCCTCTTTACTCCTTTCTCCTTTTCCTTTCTTCTTAGCCTTTTTCCCCATCCTGTGTGTGTGTGTGTGTGTGTGTGTGTGTGTGTGTGTGTGTGTGTGTGTGTGTGTGTGTGTGTGTGTGTGTGTTGTCTTCTCTCTTCCTGTCCCTTCCAACTTTCCTTCCTTGATTTATTTACTCCTCATCCTTCCCCTTCCTTTCACTCCATCTCCAGCCTTCCTTTGTTTACCCTTCCTATTTCCATCATCTCCTTCATTTTTCCTTCTTTTGCAGTTGGCTTTCCACTCCTCCTGTTTCCTCTTGCCTTCGTTTTTCCTCTCACTCCTTCTTTCTCCTCTTCCTTTTTTCTTCTATGTCCTTTATGTGATATACTTTTTCCTGTCACCTCTTGAACGTATCTCCCTTCCTTCCTTCCTTCCTTCTTCTTCCCTTTCTTTTCCTTCTTTATCTTTGTCTGTCGTCCCCTTCCTCTTTCTTCCGTGTTTTTCATATTTCTATCATTACCTTCCTCCTCCTCCTCCTCCTCCTCCATTTTCGCATCCCTCTCCTCGTCCTTCCTTCTTCATTTTCTTCCTCTTCACTCCATATTTCTGCTTCATCTTCATCCTTCTCCTTCTTCCCCTTTCCTTCTTTTTGTCTACTTCCTTCTTCCTCCTTCCCTCTCCTCTATCGCCTCTGCTTTTGTCAGTTTCTCCTTTCCCCGTCTCCGCATGCCTGTCCTCCTCCTCCTTCGTCCTTCCTTCAACCTCCTGTTCCATCTTCCATCTCCATTCATTTTCTCCTATTCCTTCCTTCCTTCTTTTATTCAAGTCCTTAGTTCACTTCCTTATTCCGTCCTTCGTCACTGCCTTACTCGTTCCGCCATGGCTATCCTTCTTCCTTCCTTCATTTTTTATTCCATCTCCTTCCTTCCTTCATTTTTTCTTCCTTCCTCCTTCTTTTCTTCCTTCATGTTACGTTTCTGTCTTGTTTCTTCTTCAATTTCTTCAGTGTCCAAATTTGTGTGTGTGTGTGTGTGTGTGTGTGTGTGTGTGTGTGTGTGTGTGTGTGTGTGTGTGTGTGTGTGTGTGTGTGTGTGTTTTATCACTGGTTTTTCTCACCCCCGGCTACCTCATGTCTGTTATTCTTCCTTCCCTCACATTGTTCTTTCTTCCTCCTTCTTCTTCCATCTTTCCTTTTTCCTTCGTCTTCTTTTGCCTCCCTCCTTTTCCTTCCTCGCCTGTAACCCACTTTTCTTGTTTTCCTTTTGCTGTTGATTCTTCTCATTTGCAATACCTGTTTCCCCCTCCTTCCTTCTTTCTTTCCTTCATTTCTTCCTCCTTCCTTCCTTCTCCTTTCTTTCGTTTATACTCACTTCCTACCTTCCTCTTCTCCTTTCATCCCAGCCTCTCCTTTTATTATTGGTTCTCTCTCTCTCTCTCGCATGCTTGCCCTCCTTCCTTCCTTCATTAA
Source organism: Coenobita brevimanus (assembly GCF_032717465.1). Taxonomy (NCBI): domain Eukaryota; kingdom Metazoa; phylum Arthropoda; class Malacostraca; order Decapoda; family Coenobitidae; genus Coenobita; species Coenobita brevimanus. Next base: position 8,449,876 of record NC_137000.1, on the reverse strand, counting down.
TTTCCTGTTTTTCTCTTTTTTCTCTTCCTTTACTTCCTTGTTTTCCTCCAGCATCCTTCAGCGTCCTTCAATTTTTCTTTCGCCTCTCCAGAAAATCCTCCTTCCTTTATCCTCTCTTCCTTCCTTCTTTCTTTCCTTTTCTTTTTCTATATTTTTTTTCTTCGTTCTTTTCTACCTGCCTGCTTTTTTCCTCTTCAGTCTTTCTTCTTTCATTTCTTCTTCCTCCTTTTATTTATCCTTTTCGTCTTCTTTCATTCTCTCTTTCGTCCTTTCTCCTTTTCCTTTCCTTCATTTTTCCTTTACTCTTCCTTCCTTTCTCCTTTCCCCTTCCTTTTTTCCTTTACTCTTCCTTCCTCTCTCCTTTCCCCTTCTTTTTTTCCTTTACTCTCACTTCCTTACTCCTATTCTCTTCTTTTCTCCTTATTCCTTCCTTTCTCCCTTTCTTTTCCTTCCTTTTTTTCTTGGTCCATTTTCTGTCCCCATTCTTAATACATTCTACCTTCCTTCTTGTTTTTTCCTCCTCTCTTTCTCTTCCGCTTCTCCTCTTTCCTGTCTCGCCCCGTTATCATATCTTCTTTCTCTTCGCTCTTTTCTCTCCTTTCCCTCTCTCTTCATTCTTTTTCGGTTTCCCTTTCGTCTTTTCCCCATTTTTCCTCCTGTACTCACTTTCTTCCCTTTTCTTTCCTTCTTTCTCACTCCTTCTTTCCTCTTGTAAGACCTTGTCCTTAAGCTTCCTCTTTCTTCCTCTCTTTTTTCTGTGCTTCATTTTTCATGCTCTCCATCATTCATTTTCTTTCTCTTCATCCTTCATTCATTTTCACTCTCCCTCATTACCTTCTTTCCCGTCACCTTTATTTCATATCTCCACTCCATCTTCCTTCCCCTCACATCATTTTCACTCTCTGCCTTCCGCTTCTCCGCCTTTTCCATTCCTCATCTCTCTGTCTCCTTCCTTCTCCTCTCACTTCCGCTTTTTATTTTGGTTTTTGCGTATCATTTTTAAATTTCTTTGTATTTCCTCTTCGTTTTCTCCCTCACTTCTTACTTGTCTCCTTCCTCGTCCTTCATTCCTTTCTTCTTCGTCTCATCTTCCCTCTTCTTCTTCTCCTCTTCCCTACTCTTCTTCCTCTTCTTCTTCTCAGTTCCTTCGTCTTATACATCCTTCTTATTCTTCGGCCTTCTTTTCTCCCTCCTTCCTTCGTCTCACTCTATTCTCCCTCTTCTTCCTCCCTCCATTCTTGCCCTTCTCTTCCTCCATTCCTCCTCCTCCTCCTCTCCTCCTCCCCGTATTTTGCACCCTCCTTCCACCCCTCCCCCCCTTCTCCAACCTGCATTCTTCCTCCTTCTTCTTCGCCTCATATTTCGTGTCGCCTTTTGTCACAGGCTCCTCCCCCCTACATATTCTCCTTCCTTCCTTCTTTCCCTCCTTCCTTCTGCTTTCCTTTCAGTTCCATTCTTTCCACAATTTCTGTCCTCTTCCCCCTTTATTTTGTCTCCTAGTCCATAATCCTCTTTCTTAGTTCTTTCCAATACTTCCTTGCGTACCTCACTCCCTTCCCCATTCATTCGTTAATGATCTCTTCTGTCTTTCCTTTCCTTTCCTTTGTTTCCTTCCCTTCCCTATCCTCCCCCGTACGTCCTCCTCCTGCCTTCATCTTCTCTTCCTTCCCCTTTCTTCTATTTTCTTCTTTTCATCTCCCTTCTCCTCTTTCCTCTTCCTATTTCTCTCTCCCTCCATCCATTGTCTTCCTTACCTCCTATTTGTCTTCACCTACCTCCTTCTGTTTTCCTTCATTCTCTCTCTCTCTCTCTCTCTCTTCACCTACCTCCATCCGTTTTCCTTCATTCTCTCTCTCTCTCTCATCACCTACCTCCATCCGTTTTCCTTCATTCTCTCTCTCTCTCTCTTCCATTTTATCACCTCCTCGTTCTCCCTCTCCTGTGCACCATTTTTCGTGTCTCATTTTCTCATTAACTTCCTCCTCCTCCTCCTCCTCCCCGTCTTCTCCTTCTTCCTCCTCTTCCTTCTCCTTCTCCCCTTCCTCCTTTACTTCTTCCTCGTCCTCCTTTTCTTCTTCGTCTTCCTTCCCCTCCTCCTTTTCTTTTTCGTCTTCCTCCTCTTCACCTTCCTCCTTCTCCTCCACTTTCTCCTCCCCCTCCTCTTCTTCCCCCTTTTCTTCTTCTTCTTCCTCCTCCTCCTCCTCCTCTTCCTTTTTTTCTTCTTCTTCTTCTTGTACTTACACCTTATTAGTGCTCACAATTAGCCATAGTAGTGTCATTACCATCAAGTTCTATTTTGAGACTAAGTATGGCAATTTGCTCTCTCTCTCTCTCTCTCTCCATCCGTCTTCCATGTCTTCTGTTTCTGTAGCACTGAATATCCCTTTGTCAACGTCATTACACCCGCGCGTGCTGGGAGAGGGGGCTAGTATGTATTTGGTCCGATTTGTCTGTCTGTCCGTCTGTATCTCTGTCCGTCTGTTTGTTTGTCTGTTGGCAGAATTACGGAAAATAATCTGTGGATGGAATTGCATTATTTGGCGCCTCGATATACGGTCAGAGTAACAGGTGAATAATTTCTGGACAGGTATTTCATAGGTCAGAGGTCAAGGGAAAGGTCAACTCAAGAAGGCAGAACAGAAGGCGGGAGGGAAAAAACGGGCGGGGAAGGAAAGGAGAAACGAAGAAAATATGGCCAAACGTGGTGGAAAGATTGAGAGTGACGTGATTCAGAGCACGAGGTCAAAGGTCAAGGTCACAGGGCAAGGTCAATGTAAAAAGGCAAAGCAAACACTTCTGATTAAATCTGAAACACACTAGGTGGATGGGATGAGGATCAGGCAAGGGCAGCGTAATTCGTTTTTCTGCGCAAACAATCAAAGGTCAAGGGCACAGTAGGGTCAGAGGCTTCACCTTAAGGCTCGTCCACATGATATGATGCCCACATTTCTCATCAGTTTTAAAGCACGGACGAAACATGCTTTAAACAGCAGATTAGAAAAGGAGGGCGTTTCAATTCACAATATTTTTCCTACACTTTTTTCATTACCATACTCCAAAACCCACCATTGCCCATTGATCGCGTGAACGGGCCTTAAAATTGATTGTACAGAGCGGGTGTTGGAGTCTTGTAGTGCTTCTTGTTTTTCTTCTCTCTACCATCAAGCTTTTTCAGCGATATCGCTACAATTTCTCAGCTATTTCTTGCACATTTCTTGAACTTCCGTTGTTTTTTTTATATCTTCGTCTACTACGCGTCTTTGTTCATCGTGGTTTTTCATATTCCTTCATTCATTCTTTAATTTTGTATCGTCTATTCATTTCTTTTCTCCGTTTTCCTTCACCATTCGCTGTTCAATGTCTCGCTTCTTCTTTCATAAATAATTTTCTTTTATTATCCCTTGTTTTACTTCCTTTTCCTTCTCTCTAATTCCAGACAGGTTATCGCTCTCCATCTCACGTAAATATTTTCATCTTGTTTTATTATCTTTCGTCTCCTCTCTCTCTCTCTCTCTCTCTGTCAGTGCATTCTACCATTTCCTCGTCACCTTTTCTCGCTGTTTATTTTTACCTGCAATGCTTCTTCCTAATCCGCCTCTGTGTGTGTGTGTGTGTGTGTGTGTGTGTGTGTGTGTGTGTGTGTGTGTGTGTGTGTGTGTGTGTGTGTCTGTGTCTGTGTGTGTGTGTGTGTGTGCGCGCGCGCACGCGTATCTCAGTGTGTGTACCGCTCCCCGTATGTCGTCCACTCTTCTTCCTCTTTTCCTCATTTTCCTTAATCTGTTTTTCATCATTGCTTTCTTCATTAACGTCTCTTTCTTTCCTTCATTATGCTTCTTCCTCATTCCTGTCTCTCTTGCACAAGCTTCATTATCTTTATTACGTCTTATTTTACTTCTTTATCTTTCTTCATAATTCCTGAGGCAATTTGTGTCTTGCATGTTTATTGCAGACTTTCATCTTTTTTAACAACTTTCTGCTTTGCTTTCTTCTTCTTTCGTCTCTCTCTCTCTCTCTCTCTCTCTCTCTCTCTCTCCATAACATCTTCCCTTCAAAATTTCTCTTCCTTTTTTCTCCCTATCTTAATGTATTTTCCTCATTCGTTTTTATTATTTTCCTCTTTCCTTTAATTTACTCTCTTATCACTTGTTTTTTATCATTTATTCTTTACTCTTTATTCCTAACTTTATCATCAGTTATTCGTCCTTTAACCTTTACTCTTCATTCGCTTCTCATTTGACTCTCTTGCACCGTTTTTTTTTTCTCTTCACCATTACACTTCCTTCGTTCATTATGTTACCTCTCTCTCTCTCTCTCCCTCTCTCGTTTTCTTCACACATATCATTTTCTTTCCCTCATATTTTCCAATTATGTAGCATATTTAGTCCCTCCCCTCCTCTCCCCCACCTCTCTCTCTCTCTCTCTCTCTTTCTCTCTCTCATTCTTCGTCTACTTCCATTATGATTCTTCCTCATTTGCTTCTCATTATCGTCATTCTTGCATAATTCATTATCTCTATTCCCCAGTTTCTTATTTCGTTCCCCTTCTCTCTCTCTCTCTCTCTCTCTCTCTCTCTCTCTCTCTCTCTCTCTCTCTCTCTCTCTCTCTCTAGATTTTCACTCGTTTTCACTTCTTAACCCAATCATCTTCGCATCTCATTATCTCAAAACGTTCTCCTATTGCTCTCTCTCTCTCTCTCCATTTTCTCACTTCTCCTATATTCCCTCTATTCCTCTCCCTCATCATTTTCCTTCCTATTTTACGGTATTCTCGCGTCTCTTGTTTTTCTCCCTAACACTGATCTTTCATCTTTAGTTTCCCTCTTTTTTCTTTCAAACTTCATTACCTGTGTCCCCCTCTTCCTCTTTTTCTTCCTCCTCCTCCTCTTCCATAATTTTCCTCTTCTTCTTCTTCCTCCTTAATCTCCATCTTCTTCCTCCTCCTCCTCCTTGGTCTTCCTTTTCTTCTTCTTCTACCTCCTTCTTAATCTTCCTCGCCTTTCTCCATCTCAACCTTGTTTTTCTCCTCCTCTTCCTCTTTTTCTTCGTGCTGCTGCTCTCTCTCTCTCTCTCTCTCTCCCTCCCTCCATCCTCGTCATATTTCCATTAACCTTCTTTCCCTCCCGTGTATCTCATTCTAACCCCACTCCCACTGTTCCCTCATCACTCCCCTCTCCTCACTTCCTTATTACCTGGCGTGATGCACCTGCTCACGTATGCCAGTAATTAGGAGGGCTGTGATGGCCAGGTGCAACCATACTAGGGAGGGTAGTGTTACGGTGAGAGAGAGAGAGAGAGAGAGAGAGAGAGTCGCCTGCCCCTCACTAACTTTCTAAGAGCCATTATTTGTTAGGAGGCGTCTAACCCCTCCCTCGTAAGTGGTTGAAGAGTCGGCTGCTCAGCGAAACGAGGCGTGTTCGATCCCTAGAATTCGGAGTTTGATTTTTGTTACAGTTTCGAACCGCAGTATAAGTGGCATAGGAGGCCCCCTAACACCTCTCCTTCTGCGATTTATTTTGCATATTAAATCCAAAAATTCCCCGAAAATCCCTTGTGCATTATTTATATCGAAACAATAACCAAAGAATAACGAATAAAAAAGGGGAAATTATCGCTAACTAGGGCTGTACGTCACAAGGAGAAGACTTAAAAAAAAAATAGAGGGAAATAGGATGACAATCAGGATATAGGGAACGCCTGGGCCACCTTATAGTAACTTTTAACACACTTATTTTCAAAGATCTGATTAGAATAGAAGAATTTTGTGATTTTTTAACGGAGCCATACCACAAAATACCACACCATACACCACCAAACACCATGAATTATCCCCTTCCCACACCACAGCATACCACGCCACAAATCACACCACACACCACCACAAATTACCACCACACACCACACTGCACCACAAATTATCACCTTCCCATACCACACTATACCATACCATACCACACCACACCACACCCCATACTACACCAAAAATTATCAGCACCTTCCTATACCACACGACATCACACCAGCCCACACCACACTTAACCATGTTACACCAAGGGCATAAAGCAGCGTGCCCTGAAGCTCCCTCATCTATCACTTTTGTTCATATTCCATTTGAGACTTGCAACTTATAGACTTCAGCCTGAGAGAGACTTTTGGAGTGGAAGGGGGAGGAGGTTGATACACCCTTCTTTAACCCCCCCACAGCTGGACGTCCTCTCAAATGGGGAAAAAATCGTCCGGCGGCAGGAATAAAATCAGAAATACATCACCGGACTGCGCGGGTTAACCTTGCAGAATACGGCGTCCCTCTGCTGAATAAAATCGTCTGAAGGAAGGCAGAATATCGTACCTATGTGCAACACTACGATCGTAGAGGGTTATTCAGCTTTTTTAATCGTCTTATCCAGGAACTCTCAGCTGAACAAAATCGTCCGCTGGTAGACAGAATAAGCCACCTAAATGCAACACAGGAGTTTGTGGGTTAGAGATGGACAGGAGGAAAGAACAGTAATTTTCTATATTGCCCAGTACCGTCCTGTGAAAAGTAGAGTATGGGACGCTATCACGTAATGAGGAATATATACAGTATATGCTATGGACAGGTAATCCAAACATTATTAGGTCAAATATTACGACACATACTTAGAAGTTATACCAAAGACATACACCTAGGGTATACTCTGAACTCCCACTTAATAAATAGACTTAGAATATAATTATACTTAAAACATATACTCAGAACTTATAGTCAGAACATATGCTTAACACTTAGGGCACTTATATCTACAGCTTACACTTAGGTTATAAACTTAGGGTATTTATTTAAGACTAAGAATGTATACTTAGAACCTAGTCTAAGAACGTATACTTAGGATATAAACTCTGATCAAATACTTAGGATATATACTTAAGCTTATACTTAGGTTATACACTTAGGATATAAACTTGGAACTTATATTCAGAGCATATACTAAGGTTATAGTATTTAGAATGTATACTTAAGACTTATATCTACGACATGATATATACTTACGACACATGATAGATATGACATACTTACGACATCTACTTATAAGAGGCAGTTCAGACAGCTACAGGTTACGGAAAGAAAATCACGTGAAAAAATGAAAGGGATGGAAGCATTTGGCACGCAGGCTGACACACGTAAAATCTATTAATATATGTCTAAAAATAAAAAGCACTGGTATATATCTCTAAAAATGATAATAAGTGTTGAGAATCTTGTTTATTGGATAAGTAGGTAGATGGATGAAGGTACGTACCGGGAATGTATGAATGTATTGCAGCGGTCGGCTTGCCTCTGCCTGACATGGGTGGCCGGCTGTCCCATACGCGTTCAGGTCATGTTTTTGGTGATCCTGAAGGGCACCTGATCCGCGGGGCCGAGGATCATCACCTCCTGTCACCGGAATAGAGATAAATATTGTATGACATTATTCAAAAGTTAAAGATGCCAACATTCGAAAGGGAACGCTGGTAGTAGTAGTAGTAGTCGTAGTAGTAGTGTAATAATAATAATAAGAACTAGAGGTCCCCCCAAAGGAGGAATCACACCAGCCGCAAGCCGATACATATCTAGCGCGGCTCGGAATATGACCTTGACCTTGACCTACTTTCATCAATTTCGAACTCGGAGATTTTCATCCCTACTAAATACCTGTATAATTTTGTGATGATATCTTGAGCGGTTGCGAAGTTATCGTGGAAACAGACACACAGTCCTTGACCTAGTTTCACCAATTTCGAACTATTATGAGGCTTTCATCCCTACTACACACCTGTAAAATTTTGTGATGATATCTTGAGCGGTTGCGAAGTTATCGTGGTAACAGACATACAGACCTTGACCTACTTTCACCAATTTCGAATTCGTGATAGATTTTTTTTCCCCTACTACAAACATGTAAAATTTTGTGATGAAATCTTGAGCAGCTGCGAAGTTATCGTGCTGATAGACACACACACACACACACACACACACACACACACACACACACACACACAAACTGAAAACAATACCAGCTTTGCTCTCGCGGCTGGTAACAACAACAACAACAACAACAACAACAACAACAATAACAACAACAATAATAATAATAATAATAATAAACTAGCACTTGACGACCACCTCGAAAGTTGAAAAACTCTACGGATTCGTGTTGCTAAATTTCACGTACTTCACGAAATATTTGTGTTTATACGGTTTGACCTTTGCCTCCATAAATAAAC
>NC_137000.1:8391630-8439130 GCF_032717465.1 Coenobita brevimanus | reverse complement strand
ATGAAGCGGAACGGAAAGGGAAAAAAGAATGAGGGAGGAAAGAAATGAGGAAGGAGGAAAGGAAGGAAGAATGAAACAGGAAGGAGGAAGAAAAGAGAAAGGGAAGGCCGAGGAGAGAACAGAATGGAAGGGAAGGAGGAAGGCGGGACGGAAGAAACAGGAGAATGAGAGGGAGAAGGATGGAAGAAAGAAGGAAAGGAAATAGGACAAAAAAGAAGGGAGGGCAGGAAGGAATAGGAGTGTAAGATTAACAAGGAAAAGGAGAGGAGGAGGAAAGGAGGGCAGGAAAAAGGACAATAAAGAGAGAAGTAAAGAAGGAAGAAGGGCCAGGATGGAAGAAAGGATGGATGAACGGAGTGGAGGGAACGAAGAAGAGAAAGCTAGGTGGGGGAAATGAAGACGAATGAGAAAGACAAGTGGAATAAAATGAAGTGTGTGTGTGTGTGTGTGTGTGTGTGTGTGTGTGTGTGTGTGTGTGTGTGTGTGTGTGTGTGTGTGTGTGTGTGTGTGTGTGTGTGTGTGTGTGTGAGAGAGAGAGAGAGAGAGAGAGAGAGAGAGAGAGAAGGAAGACGAGAAGAAAAATGTGAGAGGAAAGAAAGAGAAGAAAGTCGGGAGGATGAGAATGGGGGAAGAAAGGAAATGAAAGACAGGAAGTAGAGAAAAGGGAGAAGAAAGTGAAGAAGGAAAACAGGAAGGAGAGAAAAAGAGGAAGAAGTTCAGGAGGAGAAAAGAGAGGAGAGAGGGAAAGGAGAGGATGGAGAGAAAGACAAGGGGAAAAGGAATGCCAAGAGGACGAAAAGAAAATGGAGGGAGAAAAGAGAGAGGAAAGGGGGAAGGTGGAAAGGAGAAAAGAGCTTCAGGGGGCACGATGACGAGGAGGAGGAGGATGAGGAGGAGGAAAAAGTGGCGAATTAACTGGCAGGGAAAAGAGAGGAAAAAGAAAAAAAGACATGAGAGAAAAGGAATGGGAGAGTACGAGATGAGGGGAAAAAAGAGAAGAGAGAGAGAGAGAGAGAGAGAGAGAGAGAGAAATCAGCCAGATAGGGACACAGAGAAGGAATGTGTAGTGAACAACGTACGTAAGTTTCGAATGAGACGTAAAAATAATAATAATAATAATAATAATAATAATATGCAGAAGGAAAGAAAATGGTGAAGCACAGTAAGAACAGAATAGGAATACGATGAAAAAAAAAGGAAAAAGATGAAAATATATACAAACAACAATCATCAATAACAACAACAACCAGCAACAACAAAAACAAGCCAGAGTAAATAGGCAAAATCCCGCGAAGGGCGAAGGTAAATCACTTCTGGGAACTTCTAATATCTCACAAATTAAGGCAAAGTCATTAAACTGACTTAAATCAGGGATATGGAGGAGGAGGAGGAGGAGGAGGAGGAGGAGGAGGAGGAGAGTAGTAGCAAGAGTGATAGAGTGGTGATGGTGATGATGATGATGATATTAATAACAAGAAGCGGTGCCAAGGCACAGCAAACCCGTCCCCGACAGTCATTTTTGTGCTGACGTATAAACAGGACGGGATAATATCAAAGATGTCACATATAATTATTTGAGGTAAATCGGGTCGAAACTGACGATTTTATGCCCATTTGAAATTTTAGGCCCGATCCACCTGACACTGACACCCCTACCGCTACCTGGGGAGTGACCCTCCTGATGTAATGAGGCATGTTATACGACGCAGATTTGAAAGATGCACCTTTAAGTTTCTGTTTCATGTTGATATGACGAATTTGAAAAGAGTTACGGCGAAAAAACGATTATTACCCGTCCCCGTTTTAATACATTTTTTGGGCCTACAGCCTGGCCCTTGGCCCAATCTGGCCCAAATTTTAATCAGGTGATCAGAAGGTCGTAAGACCATCATCACTAAATATTAATCACAATCGCACAAGTAGTTTTCGCGTAAAGTTGTTAACAGACAGACAGACAGAGTGATAAAATACCCGTCCCCGGGCCCCTCCGGGGCGGGGCTGAAATAGGAATATGTGTAAAGAAACGACGCAACTCTCTCTCTCTCTCTCTCTCTCTCTGATTAGCAGGCAGGTAATGAGCCACACCTGAAAGGAAGAGAGAGAGAGAGAGAGAGATTTTGTGTGTGTGTGTGTGTGTGTGTGTGTGTGTGTGTGTGTGTGTGTGTGTGTGTGTGTAGGCGTTTGTTTATGTATGGCTGCGTTCATCTCTCTCTCTCTCTCTCTCAGGTGTAGCTCATTACCTGCCTGCTAATCAGAGAGAGAGAGAGAGAGAGAGAGAGAGAGAGAGAGAGAGTTGCGTCGTTTCTTCACATACACTGTATTCCTATTTCTCTCGCTCTCGCTCGCTCTCTCTCTCTCTCTCTCTCTCTCGTTGTGTGTGTTTGTGTGTGTGTGTGTTTGTGTGTGTGTGTGTGTAGGCGTTTGTTTATGTATGGCTGAGTTCATCTCTCTCTCTCTCTCTCTCTCTCTCTCTCTCTCTCTCTCTCAGGTGTGGCTCATTACCTACCTGCTAATGAGAGAGAGAGAGAGAGAGAGAGAGAGAGAGAGAGAGTTGCGTCGTTTCTGCACATACACTGTATTCCTATTTCTCTCTCTCTCTTTTGTTGTGTGTGTGTGTGTGTGTGTGTGTGTGTGTGTGTGTGTGTGTGTGTGTGTGTGTGTGTGTGTGTGTGTGTGTGTGTGTGTGTGTGCCAAGGGTGAATGTCGCGAGAAACAGAGCGAACACCAGAGCCAGAGCTATTTTCACCTTTGACAGACACAGACAGACAGACAGATAGATATATAGATAGACATACAGGCAGGCAGGCAGGCAGGCATACAGACAGATAGATAGACTGACAGATGGTTAGATAGATGGACCGACTGGCTGCACAATAAATGGCTGAAAGATGGCTATTTAAGACAGGACAGAGACAGACACAGATGGATAGCGAGGGATCGATGGCAGTGGAGAGGACAGACAGAGACAGATAGACAGGCGGGGAGGTAGACAGACTGACGCGTGAGAATAAAAATAGACGGATAGACACAAAGACAAATAGATAAACAGGTAGCCTACACAATTAGAAAAAGACTTACATGTTAATAAAGGTGATGAAGAGGAAGACTGAGAAGGACACACACACACACACACACACACACACACACACACACACACACACACACACACACACACACACACACACACAGTTTACTAGTTTTCAGCGTCTGGACTCAAAGTTGTGGCGACAGCATAAATTACTGCACAATGACCACCGTTTCTAATTATACCAATTCTATGTCTCCACGCCTGTAAATAACGAAGCGTACTCTACAGGTGAACGGTAACACCAGCCTTGGGATTCACCTGAGCACGTCAACCACTAAGACGAAAGCACATACTCAGCAGGAAAGGAGTTAACAGATAAAACCAGTCGTCAAAATCGTCCATCACTGCTTTATATCGAGCGCTGGTGAACAGACGGAAGGACGGACGGAAAATTCATTGCGACTCAGCCACCCAAGATCCTCGCCTTCTCCTTCGTAAATATACATCACTCCTTCAATACACCGACCTCTCTTTACATTCCCGTGTATTCCTGCAATTCTCAGACGATTTTATTATTATTATTATTATTTTTTAATGAAGAGGAGGTTATACACATTCTTCATTAACCTTCTCACGCCCAAAGGTATTCCCAAATCGTAAAATTATGTGATAAAAAAGATTGATTTATATAAAGGACGGCGAGGTAAGGGTGATGTCCTCCTCCCTTCAGGTCAATAACACGACTCTCAGCTATCTCCTACCCCCGCCCCACCACCCTCACCCCATCCCTTCCCACACACACCCACACCCACACCCAGACACACACACACACTTCCACATCCTAACACCCACCGACCCCCCCCCCTTACACACACACACGGATCCACCCACACGGTCATCCACATCCTCATCCTCTCGACTCCTTTTACACACACACACACACACACACACACACTCAACCTCCCTCTCTTATTCGCCCCACCCTAACACTCCACCCCGGACCCCACCCCCAACCCCACCCGCACTCTAAACCCCCCCACACCCACACACGCCCTTCCCTACTCCACCCCCAACCCCCTTCCCCCACCCCCGCACTACCGGCCTGATATTAATGTTGTTCTCACTCTGATATGCATGGTTCCGTGCTCGCCCCCGCGCGCTCACGTCACATCTTTCACCGCCTATCAAATTGCGTATGCTGAGAGAATTAACTCCCTTCCGCACGATGACCTCTCTCTCTCTCTCTCTCTCTCTCTCTCAACTGGGGACAGGGCCAAGCTATATCAGTGCCGCTCGTCTGCTGGCATATATTAAGCGTGGTTCAACTCCCTCCCTATCCCCAGAAAGGATGATGGTGAACTGCAGACAGGCAAATGGCTGTGGGTCGCTGAGTGCACGTTCAGATGAGCCTGGAGAAACAACAACAACAATAAAAAAAAATAAAAAAAAAGATCTGCTACTGAAAGGGTTGGCCACGACTTCATCAACCCTTTCACGACGACAGATCTATAAATGTATCGAGTATTTTCTTTCCTATATAACATTTTAAATACACGTACAAGATTAGTTTGGCAATATCACCCGTTCTTCATTTTAAAAACCAAAGGCGCATAATGAGAGTGGTGTGGTATTAATAGTAACTTTCTTCGACAAAAATATGTTTCGAGATAAGCGTTATCATACCAGTGGAGGAAGGAGGAGGCGGGGAAACACAAAGCGGGGGAAAGTTGGGGGAAGGGGAGGGAAAAATAAAGTCAAGGGGGAATACACGTACATACAGGGAGGGGGGGGGGATATGTTCAGGTAGGGTGAAGGGGGGTACGTCAGGGGAGAAAAGGTTGGAGGGGAGGGGGGGGGATGATGACAAAGCCCCCCAGGACACAGTGCAAGGTCAAATCAAACAGTTCTGGTGTTAAGGTTGAGGGTCTAACAAGCAGGAAGCAATTTCACTTTGAGGGCAATCGGTGGAAAATTTGGGTTACTGCCTGATGTCAAACGTCCGGCCTTTATAACAATGGGTTGACGCAGGTATTGCACGTGAGTTCTCCTTATTGATGCTTTATAATTTTCTTTTCTGAATGACCCTCCAAAATTTGCAAACCTGACCTTTCAAAACCTAATTATTATTATTTTTTTTCGTATTCTTTGACATGCAAGTGGTAACCTAGGGATGATGTACCGCGGCCCTGTGTGTGTGTGTGTGTGTGTGTGTGTGTGTGTGTGTGTGTGTGTGTGTGTGTGTGTGTGTGTGTGTGTGTGTGTGTGTGTGTGTGTGTGTGTGTGTGTGTGTGTGTGTGTGTGTGTGAAAAGTATACCTCAAACAGTCTTGATTCGATTTACGCCAAACTTGGTGGAGGAGTTGAGGGTCACACAAAGATGAAGCGAACTGATTCTGAGAACGATCGGTTAAATTATTCAGTCTTTAATCGCTCGTAAGGAGAGGGTGTTGCACTCTCTGGATGCTCCTTCTTCTTGTTTCATATGCTCAACTCTGGATACATCGTTGTTTGTGTCATCAGGCATACCAATACTCCTACGCACCATACACCATCACATCCCACCACCCTGACGCTACTGCCCACCGTCCATATTGAATACATCCTCGAGTATGTCATCCGGAGTAAATTGTGTTCGTTATATCCTCTGCTTATTCCCTGTTCATTCTGTTCTCTCTGTACTGCCTGTTCTTTCACAATCCAGTCATCCCATCCTATCCTTCAAAAGCCTCGTTAAACCATCCCCTTTCACGAACTGCGACTTGTTGGTGTGTGGTTAATATTTCCTCTCCCTAAATTCTCTTTTCAAATTTTCAAGCCTGACCTTCCATGCCTGGGCACACGCGACTCTTAGCTTTGAAATTCCCCTCCCTCCCTGCCACCCTCCCTCCCTCCCCGCCCATCGTGGTGCCAAATTCATTACCTCCTCAACGCTCTATGAATGTCACTCTTCAATCACTGACCTTCCCTCTTCATTCCTTGGTACACCATTCCTCTTTCATTCCTCAACTCTTTTACCACAACGACAAGCGCTACTACTACTACTACTAAAACTGATCATAATATTCGTCATAATATTCGTACTATCTCCCTGGGGTTTTATTCAGCTGCGGAGAGACCTTCCCCAGAGAAGGTATATTTATGCTGCTCTATTACCATGATGTGTTACTCTATTCTCGCCACTTCAGATGATTCCATACAGCTCTGTGGACACGTGGTAGTGAAAGTGTTAATGTAGACAGTTTCCAAGCCATCCACTAATCTCTCTCTCTCAGGCTGCATAAAATCGCCTGGTGCTATCATTTTTTACAGCATGAAGAACACACGACACACCATGGTGGTCAAATTTTATGGGGGTAGTTTCCAATCCCTTCCCTCTTTGTTTCCAATCCCTTCCCTCTTTGTTTCCAATCCCTTCCCTCTTTGTTTCCAATCCCTTCCCTCTTTTGGTTGACTCTCTAACGCTGAATTTAATAACCCAGTCGTAGCAAGAACGTAAATAGGACGTGGCGTGATGGTCGTAAACCCTTGCAACCTTCAGACGATTTTATTCAGCTTACGAGGACCCGTTAGTAGTGAAGGGGTTAATGAAGGTTATATCTAGCCTGTCCAGGTAAAAAAATCCCGTCGTAATCACCTGGAGGCTGCTGGATTAAAGAGAGAGAGAGAGAGAGAGAGAGAGAGAGAGAGAGAGAGAGAGAGAGAGAAACATCGAATTTTATGCAACCACGACTTAGTATTCTAGTTGTGAGAATGGCCTAGTTCCCTCAGATGAAAACACACACACACACACACACACACACACACACACACACACAGATAAAGGGGAGTCAGGAAGCATGATAGAGTGGTGGCTGGTGACGGTGTGGGTAGTGCGTTGGCCGTAGTATCGCCAGGACTCATTATTACTCTCTCTCTCTCTCTGTCTCTCTCTCTCTCTCACTCGGCCTCTCCTCGCCTTTCTACTTCACTCTTCCCCTCATGTTTCCTCTCTCTGTCCTCTCTTCCTTTTCCTCTTCCCCTCTTCCCCCTCTTCCCATCCCTCCTCTCATTCCCCTTTCTTCCTCCTATCTCCCATCCTTTCCCTCCTTCCACTCCTCTGCTTCCCATTTCCCCATCTTTCCTCTTTCTCTCCCTTTCTCCCCATATCCCTCTCCTTTTTCTCCCCCTCCCCTTCGTCTTCCTCACCATTTACTCATCCTTCCTCTCTCTTCCCCTCTTCTCTTCCCCCTTCTCATCCCCACGGAAGGGCCAAAAGGTGTGTTGCTGTCTGCTTTCCTTTGCACCTTTGCATTCCATCTCCCTGAACTTCCTCCCCCTCCCCCACCTCATCTCCCTAACCTTCCTCCCCCTCCACCTCCCCCTTCCCCTTCTCCTCTCCCGCATCCATCCTTTCGTTCCCCCCTTCTCCTCCCCCTCTCACACCATCCCTCTCCTCCCCCAATCTTACTCTTTCTTTCTCTCCTTATCTTTCTCCTTCTCCTCACTCTTCCTCCCCTTCTTCTCCCCCCCCCATCCTTCTCTCAATATCCCCGCCTTCTCTCCATCTCCCCATCCTTTCTGTTCATCCACCTCTTCTCTATCCCTTCTCCTGGCTCTTCCTCCCCTTTCCCCAGCCTTCTCTCCCTACCCCCCTCTCCTCTCCATCTCCCCATCCTTCCTCTCCCTCTCCCCCTTTTCCTCGCCCACTCCTCCATCCTTCCTCATTCCCTCCCTTCTTCTCTTGCCTCAATTTTCCTCAGCCTCTCTTACCTCCCTTTCCCCACTCCTCCCCTGCCTCACTCCCCATTCTGTGTTACAATATGCCGGTAAGTGTTTTGTAATTTCTCTCCCCGTTCCCTCTTCAAAAAATCCACCCACCTGACCTACCAAATGACGCTGGAATATTGCTTTTAATACCAAAGTCCCTCTCCCCTTCGCCTCTCCCTAATTCCATGTTGTGTTATGGCCCCGTCCTTGTATAAAATTCCTATCCAGGGTGCCAGAGAGGGACGCCTTCACGTGGTGACGCCGATATTGCTGGGTGACTCCACTGCCTGGTTATACAAACGTCCCTCAACTCCCTCACCAATGTCCATCAACTCCCCCACAAACGTCCCTCAACTCCCTCACGAACATCCCTGAACTCCCTCACAAACGTCCCTGAACTCCCTCACAAACGTGCCTCAACTCCCCCACAAACGTGCCTCAACTCCCTCACAAACATGCCTCAACTCCCTCATAAACGTGCCTCAACTCCCCCACAAACGTGCCTCAACTCCCTCACAAACGTCTCTCAACTCCCCCAGAAACGTCCCTCAACTCCCTCACAAACGTCCCTCAACTCCCTCCCTGTTGCCCAAAAGGAGGGTCGTGGAGTGCAGAATGAAGGGAATTGTAGCCTGTAGCACCAAGATGACGTAAAGTTTCAATACAATCACGCTACCCCCTCATATATAACCCCTCCAATTCAAAGTACCTCTCTGAAACAAAATCAACAGGAGCTACAAAAAAAAAAAAAAATAAAAAATAAAGCATCCCACTGAGGAGGTTAATGGCACAGTAAGGCCTCCCACCCCCCCTCTCGCTCTCTCTCTCTCCCTCTTTCTCTCTCTCTCTCTCTCTCTCTCTCTCTCTCTCTCTCTCTCTCATTTTGCTACCTCTTTTATTTTTTCATCAGCTACTTGGAGGTGTCTGGGGCGAAGAGGGCTACTAAAAGCTATTTCTCACTCTTCCAGTTCCTTATGTCTGTTGATCGAAAAAATAACTAATGATGATGATGACGGTGATGATGATAGTAGTAGTAGTAGTAGTAGTAGTATAGTAGCAGAGTAGTATAGTAGTATAGCAGTAGTAGTAGTAGTATAGTAATAGTAGTATAGTAGTAGTAGTATAGTAGTAGTAGTAGTGTAGTAGTAGTAGTAGTATAGTAGTAGTAGTAGTATAGTAGTATAGTAGCAGTAGTATAGTAGTAGTAGTAATAATAATAAGAGTAACAATAAAAATAATAGTTATCATCTGAGGGCAGCATGAAGGAAAAAAAAAAGTACAACTGAAAAGGCAAAAGAAGCTAAAGATTCATTCCAGCTTATAAAATCAATTCATATTCTTTTATTTACCGAACCAATTATTTATATAAACCACATATTAACCCCCTCTATCCCATGGCGCTTTTTTTCATTTAATTCTAGTAACCTTCAGACGATTTCCAACCTCCAGACGACATTACTCAGCTTGGGAGAGACTTACTGATTGAAAGGGGTTAGATGTGGCCTTTATCAACCCCTCCACCACTACGAATCCCCCCAGAAGCTGAATGAAACCGTCTGACAGCCTGATGAATAACAAGTAATCGCAGTGAAGGGGCTTTTTCACTGCTACGTCAAAAGGCACATTAATTTGCACAGGATCCATCAATTTACAGCAACAATTGGCTGAAAATAAAGTTGAGGTGGCGTGGGGCAGTGAACGGAATTATAATGAAGACCGTCTGGATTCGTTCATAATTATTTGTTTTTCTGTTTGGTGTCCTCCCTCTGTTTGTCTGTCTGTTTTTTTCCTCTGTCTGTCTCTAAATCCCTATTGTGTTTCTATGTGATGGTACTGCACTGTAATTGTTTCATATCACTCCCTATTTCTTGGTCCAACTTCTGTATACGACTCGCTTTCTATGCACCCTTCTTTTCCCCTTCCCCTTCCTCTCCCCTTCTCCCTTGCCCTCCCCACCTCTCCTTCCCGCCGTCCCCCTCTTTCCTCTCCCTCCCCTACTTTCATATACTGCCTCCCCTCTCCTCTGCCTCCTCCCCTCTTCTCCCTTCCCTTTCCCTTAACCCCTCTATCTCTCCCTCACCTTTCTCCCCATTTATTACCACCTCTTCCTTAAACCCCCTTCCTTTCTTTCCCTTCCGTTTTCCTCTCCTCCCGTTCCCTTCCCCTTCCGCTCGTTTTCCCTTCCGTTCGCCCCTTTCTTCCTTCACCCCTTCCCCATCATTCCCTCTTCTCGTCTCTTCCCTTCCCTTCTCATCCTATCCCTTCCCTTCCCTTCTAGTTTTCTATTCCCCCCCCCCCCCGCAGGCAAGTGCCATAACACAAGGGTCTGTTTGGCGTGACGACTAAACGACTTCACGTGGATATGAACCTTTGCAGCGGCGCCCCCTTTATGGCTGGTGGTGGTGGTGGTCGTGCACGTAGACGGCAGAGGGCACTGCAGGAGGAAAGTGGTGGAGGGAACGGAGAGGAGAGGAAAGAAAAATGAAGAGAAGGGAAGGGAAGGGGAGAGAGAGAGAGAGAGAGAGAGAGAGAATCTTAAGGCATATACAATGATGCCAGGCTTACATATATATATATATATATATATATATATATATATATATATATATATATATATATATATCTATATATATATATGTATGTATGTATCAAGTCAGTTACTCTTTAAGCACAAAATTTTTATTGACAGGATGGCAATACTAAAAGCTCTTCCTCACCCTCGAGACTCCTCAGCAGTGAGTCGTACCGGAACACAGGGAAAAGCAACATCCTGCAAGACTGATAAAACTGACGACAATTTTGATAATAACGGTAGTATTTACACTACGAGGTCCCCAAGACGAGGAAAAACTGACTTTTTGACCGTTTCTTTTTTTTTCTTTTTTGTTTTTACTCCAGCACTCTTGACTTTTGACCCATGACCTATACAGGTTTCCAGGTCAAGGCTACGAAAAGTTTAGCCCGGGGAGACGGACTGACAGAAGTGACCATTAACATTATTTACTCGCTGTGTGGACGGTAATAATGCAGCTACAAACACATTACAATTATGTAGGCAGGTAGGTAGGCAGGTGTGTAGACTGACAGATACAGACAGATGAACAGAGAGAGAGAGAGAGAGAGAGAGAGAGAGAGAGAGAGAGAGAGAGAGAGAGAGAGACATATTGAAAGAAGGACAAACTGAAGCAGGGCTGAACGACACACAAACACACACACACACACACACACACACACACACACACGGCAAGGGTGAGGGAGAGGAACAAAGGGGAGTAGTGAAGTGAGAAGCAAAAGGAAGGTTGAGGAAGCCCTATATCCCTCCTCTCTCTCTCTCTCTCTCTCTCTCTCTCTCTCTCTCTCTCAACATTAATGTGAATGAGTATGTGTTTATTTCTCTCTCTCTCTCTCTCAATATTAATGTGAATATGAGTATGTGTTTATTTCTCTCTCTCTCTCTCTCTCTCTCTCTCTCTCAATATTAATGTGAATATGAGTATGTGTTTATTTCTCTCTCTCTCTCTCTCTCTCTCTCAATATTAATGTGAATATGAGTATGTGTTTATTTCTCTCTCTCTCTCTCTCTCTCTCTCTCTCTCAATATTAATGTGAATATGAGTATGTGTTTATTTCTCTCTCTCTCTCTCTCTCAATATTAATGTGAATATGAGTATGTGTTTATTTCTCTCTCTCTCTCTCTCTCTCTCTCTCTCTCTCTCTCTCTCAATATTAATGTGAATATGAGTATGTGTTTATTTCTCTCTCTCTCTCTCTCTCTCTCTCTCTCTCAATATTAATGTGAATATGAGTATGTGTTTATTTCTCTCTCTCTCTCTCAATATTAATGTGAATATGAGTATGTGTTTATTTCTCTCTCTCTCACTCTCTCTTTCTCTCTCTCTCTCTCTCAATATTAATGTGAATATGAGTATGTGTTTATTTCTCTCTCTCTCTCTCTCTCTCTCTCTCTTAATATTAATGTGAATATGAGTATGTGTTTATTTCTCTCTCTCTCTCTCTCTCTCTCTCTCTCTCTCTCTCTCTCTCTCTCTCTCTCAATATTAATGTGAATATGAGTATGTGTTTATTTCATTCTCACCCCTCACATGTTTCTTCTCTCTCTCTCTGTCTCTCTCTCTCAGGATATGTTATTGTGTATGAGGACCGGCATGTCACCCTCTCTTTCCCCTCTATGCCTATCTCTTTCTCCTCTCTCCTTTTATCTTCCCCTCTCTCTCTCCCCTCCCCTACCCCTCCTGCTCTACTCCTCTTCCCTTCTACCCTCTCCTTTTTTCCTTCACCTCACTTTCCCCTCCTCTATACTGGTCTCTCTCTCTCTCAGAATATTGATATGAATGTGTTTATTTTTTCGTATCTCTCTCTTCATTCCATGTACTCTCTCTCTCTCTCTCTCTCTCTCTCTCTCTCTCTCTTCTTCCATTTTCTCTTCTCCTAACCTCCGTTTTCGATTTCCGTCACCCTTCAGCCCGTTTTCTTTCACGATCGTCCACTACACTATTTTCACTTCAACGGTGCCCAATATAAGTCGCCTCTCCATTATTATTGCTGCTAGTCACGAAGAAGTGCAGCGGAAAGGATGTCGAAATGCAGTACTGTCTTTTTCTTCCATCGAGCAGCGTAAGATCAAAATTCTCAAGCCAAATTAAAGCGAAAAAAAATAAAAACTATAGAGTCAGAATTCTACATCAGTTACCCCTTTGCCCATTTTCTTCTTTTTCCGTCAGCCATGCGTTCGTTTTCTTTTTTTCCATTTTCTCTCTCTCTTTTTCTTTCTCCGTCAACCTTCTGCCCAATTATCGTGGGCACAACGCGAGAGAGAGAGAGAGAGAGAGAGAGAGAGAGAGAGAGAGAGAGAGAGAGAACTACAGTAATTCATGGCAACTGATGAAAATACACAAAAATAATAGAGAGAGAGAGAGAGAGAGATTAAAGTGCGATATATTGCAATTCTACAGTAAGAGAAACAAATGGAGAGAGAGAGAGAGAGAGATTAAAATGCGATATAGTGCGATTCTACAGTAAAAGAGAAACAAATGGGGAGAGGGTAAATGCAGATGCAGAGAGAGAGAGAGAGAGAGAGAGAGAGAGAGAGAGAGAGAGAGAGAGAGAGAGATCAAGTTCGACAATCAAGGTAAGTTATTCACACAATCCAATAAAGAGAAGGAAAAAAAGAAACGAAAAGAAAAATAATGAGAAAACAGAAAATGGAAAATTCGCAACGGCCGTCCCTTCATATAATAGAGCACACTGACATTAGCGTCGGGGGGGTGGGGGACTTTAATATAAAAATAAAAGCGAAATTATAACTGAAATTTTGAAAAGACTGGGAGGGGGAAAATGAACTCTCTCTCTCTCTCTCTCTCTCTCTCTCTAACGCCGCTACTGAGAGAGAGAGAGAGAGAGATTAAAGTGCGATATAGTGCAATTCTACAGTAACAGAGAAACAAATGGAGAGAGAGAGAGAGAGAGAGAGAGAGAGAGAGAGAGAGAGAGAGAGAGAGAGAGAGAGAGAGGTGGGTGTGACGGTCGGGATGGAGGAAGGGATAGTGGAACAGAGAGGGAGGGACATAGAGAGGGACAGAGAGGGAGGGATGGAGGAAGGAAGGGAGAGGGATGGAGGGAGAGGGAGGGACATAAAGAGAGGGACGGAGAGGGAGGGATGGAGGAAGAGAGGGATAGGGATGGAGGGAGAGGGATGGAGGGAGAGAGGGAGGGAGGGATAGAGGGAGGGAGGGAGGGAGGGAGAGGGACTATAACTGCGGCACTTTGGGTGATGGGGAAAGGTGTCGTAAATATCGCCAACTTTCTGTGTGGTGGGCAGGCAGGCAGGACCGGCGTGATGGTGTTTGTTTTGTGCTGAGGCAGGCACGTGTGGTAGGCAGGTAGGTAGGTAAGTAGGTAGGGTGGGTAGTTGGTTGGGTGGGTGGGTTGGTAGGTAGGTAAGTAGGGTGGGTGGGTGGGTGGGTAGGTAGTTGGTTGGGTGGATGGGTTGGTAGGAAGATATGTAGACAGACAAATACAGTAGATACACAGATATAAACAGGAAGGTAAATACCCAGTAGATAGATAGACAGCTGAATGAAATGTGGTGGGTTAGGATCACTGAACTGGTCAACTCTATTAATAGTTTTATTACACCAAACTTTATCAGTACAGGAAGTTGTTGTTGTTGTACTGAAGTTGTTGTTGTTGTTGTTGTCGGTGGTGGTGGTGGTGTTATCCCAAAGATTCCTTACACCGCTGTTGTGTTTATGTCTTAGTGTGGCATGTGTTGTGTAGTGCAGTCTGAAGGGTGTATTCGGGGGGGGGGGGGGGACGTAAACCACTAAAGTACGTGGGTGGTGTGGGTGTGGGTTGTACAGCTGGTGTGTTGAACGCGAGTGCTGCCATAACAGTCTGTATACTCGACGCTTCCTCCATTCTGTGTGGTCTGTGTGTTGGGATGCGAGAGGTGTTCTTGATATTAGAACTCCTTCAGTTTCTGTGGGAATCACTATGTTCGTGTGGTGATGTCAGCCTCCACACTATTGGTTTGGGATTCAGGTTGTAATACTTAGCTAGGGAATGAGCAATTGACTGCAGGTGAGGTTGTACAGGTAAAGGAAGCTCTTCGTGACCCAATGGACCACTCCAGTCCGATGCACCAATTCAGTCCGTTGGACCAACACCACACACAGTACAAGGCCACATTCTAGCACACCAATGAGGATGCTAACCAGTCCAGTGGACTGTGACCCTTCAGGGAGGGCAAGAGAGGTATAGACTGCACAGGGGTTGGTTTGATCCGCTGGGCAGGGCTGCTGACTATAGGTGCTCTGCCTCTCGTGATGTCGTCTAAAACGTCATGTCACTGCGTACTCTGACCAGACACGCTGCTGGATTATCGCAAAGGGATCAAAGTAAGCGACCGAAATGGCAGATCTTTTTGGTAGTTTTGGGTGGAGCGAACCTCTGTGGTTTGTTCCTGGGGCTGAAGGGGGAGGACGATGGATTGTCACAGGTATAGCTGGAATTGTCAGTGTCATCGTCGTTGAAACAGGGGCTGGCTGAAGGAGGAGGGGTCGATATGGGAATGGTACCGATAACATGATTCACACACCACGGGGCCCAGACGGATTCCCATTTTCCAGGGGTAACTTAACAGATTCATACAAAGGTAGATCTAGCGCGTGTTTTAGTCTCGTACAGAATCTCTTCCCCATTTCTTCAATCAAGGGGAAGATTTGGTTCATGCTAAGAGGTAGAAATATAAGGTGACAAGGGATGAGTGATACTGGATGTCTGGTGATGCGACAGGGATATGTGGTGCAGATGAGTAAGTACATAGAGGAGAAAGATACATATGTAAGTAGACAGATACAGATGGACACAGACAGACAGCTAGAGAGACAGAAAGGTAGAGAAACAAGACAGACAGACAGAAAGATAGACACACTGATTAGGGGTAATAACACAGATACAGATTAAAAGTGGTGCTGTTGCAAGGAGGTGAGTGAGAAGTAGGTAAAACAGTTAGACAGGCAGACAGATAGAGACAGACAGACAGACAGATCACAAGTAGACAGATCGAATTAGTTAGACTGATGAACAAATTAAGACTTGAGTCGCAGCAGGACAGAAAGTGAGGGATAGGTAAGAAATAAACAGATGGACAGATACAGACAGACAGACAGACAAAGTACACAGACAGATAGATAGGTCAAAGTCAGAAAAATCGGTGAATACGTTACGCAAAGGATGAATAATAAAAATGATACTGATTTCCATTACCCCATGCTTCGAAGGGCGAAGAATAATACATGAATAAAACGTGAGACTGAAGGATGAATGACCTTTACCTATTTTGCTTACATCCCATCACACACGTTCCCAAACTACAGGGTTTAGAAGGAAGTGCCCCAAAGTAGAAAAAAGTACACAAATTCACTCATATTATTATTCACTCATGTTCTCAATCACTCTCATTCATTTATTCTCAATCGCTCATCCATTTACATCCATTCATATTCACTTAACCTCTTCATTCATTCACATTCACTCAGATCCACTAAAATTCTCATACTCTCACTCACATCCAACCACATAGCCACACAGATCCACTCACATTCACTCATATCCGCCCACATCCACTCAGGCCTATTCACATCCACTTCCACTCACTCATATCCACAAACATCCACTCACATCCACTCATATTCACCCACTTCAATCACTTATACCCATATCTCTTTCTCAGCAGCAAATTTAATCCACATTCCTAAAATAGATAGACAGATAGATACATACAGATAGATAGATATGGACAGATAAAACAAGAAACATCATCGTAGTGAAGGGTTAATGGTACACTGAAGCATACATGAAGATTACCACACTCAGGCCAAACTAATTACTATCCGGTTTACCCCGTTCGCATCACTACTGGCTTGTTCTTTATCATAGCTTGCGAGGCGTTTCATCGTGTAACACATCATTATACCCGCGCTCGCAAGAGAGATGTGTGTGTGTGTGTGTGTGTGTGTGTGTGTGTGTGTGTGTGTGTGTGTGTGTGTGTGTGTGTGTGTGTGTGTGTGTAAGGGCTAAACGTCAGTAAAGGACTTAACTTGCTGATATGGAATGCAATAGGTCAAAGGTGAAAACACAGGGCCCTTCATGTCAACTCAAACTTTTTTTTTCTGATTCTAAATTTTGAGGGAAAGTTACTGGGAAGTCAAAAGACGAGGGGAAAAACGAATATGAGAATAATCAATCCAAGGTCAAGGTCACAAACAATGGTCACATCAAACAGATCTGACCCGACCTGGGCCAAATTTGATGATGGGATTCAATTTGAGAATAATCCATCAAAGTCCAAGATCACAGGTCAAGGTCAAAAGTTCGATCCTAAAATTCAGTTCTGATTCGGTCTGGAGCAGGATTTGTGAAGGCCTGAGGGTCAGCTACGGAGGATACAATACTCTGAAAACAGCAGGTCAAGGTTACAGGACAAGGCCTACTCAAATAGTTGACTTCACTTTCGACCAAAGATAGTGGAAGGGTTGAGGGTCAGGAAAGTATGAAGTACACCGATTTCAGAACGATCGATCGAGAGTCAAGGTGTAAAGTCACATGTTTGGCCCTTAGACCAAATGCTGGGCTTGGGTGTTGCATTCTTCCCGCTCTTCTTATTCTGTTATGTAGTACTCAATCTCTCTCTCTCTCTCTCTCTCTCTCTCTCTCTCAGTTATCATGCAGTGGTACCGTCATCGTGAACGGGAAAGTTTTGGAGGACAGACTGACAAGAAAACCACCACAGTTCCGCAACTTTTCTTTTAGCAGTACTGGGTGCATCGATTCCCCGTGATAAAATACAAATCTTCCACTAACAGAAAGGAAAGGTCAGAAGCGTGGATTTACGGAATTGTTAACGGGATGTGTTTCTAACCTGACAATGATCCCTAACTTTCTCAACGTGTTAAAAGCCAGGGGTATCACACTGAAGACGGATGTACACTATACCATTTTCACTATAACTTGGCCTAGAATTGCCATTTCTTCCTGAATGCTAAGTTGTGGCAATAGATTAACACTGGAATATGATGCTAGTCACGAAGAAGTGCTGTGGAAATGACGCAAAGCCATAATATCGTCATTGTCTGCCACTGAGCTAAGTGAAATAATTTGTACATGGACATTAATCTTGGTCAAGTTAAGGTGAAATAACTGCAGTGTTAGGTGTTACACTGAGACACAGAGATTCCTGCATAAAGAAACCGACTAAAGTACAGGCTTTAAACACAACAGTCAAAACTAAAAAGGTGAATCACAATAAATAATAATAAATAAATCAATAAATGATTCCCCGAAATATTTCTTGTATACTGTATGTATGGATTGTCTTTTGATCCCGCGAATCCCTTAAACAGCTCCCCCCCCCCCCCCCCAACAAAAAAAAAAAAAAAAAAATGGTTATTTGCCCAAGGGACAACTGTAAGAAGTTTGAAGCCAACTGAAGAAAAAAAGAACTGGCAGCAAGTTAATAAGTGTGTGGAAGAAAGAAAAAAGAAACTGAACAACTACAGTAAGTCTCCACCACAGATTGGACACCTAAATATTTAAGCGAGTTGGATGGGTTGTAATTTCAGTTCATTACCTCATGACGCCAGACATGTAAAACCTAATTAGATCTCGCAAAATTACTCAGAAATAGTTAAGGGAATTGCGAAGGTTATTATCTAGGCTAATAAGTTCGCAGTACCAGACGTGTAAAATCTAAAAATATCTTATACAGCTAAGTAATATTTAGGCGGGTTACAAAGGTATATGGGTTAATTAATTCACAGCCCCACACGTGTAAGACCTAATAACCTCTTGCATAACTACTAAGTAACATTTAGGCGAGTTGCAAAGGTTATTATCCCAGTTCATTATCTCGCAGTCCCAGACGCGTAAAAGGATTATTGACTATAACTGTACAGCTTCGGATAAAGTTTCTATTATGTATGTGGGGTTCGGAAATCATGAAAGAAGACTCGATCCCTTTTTGATCATTACTGACTGGTTTAACAGGACTTCGCTGAGCTCTGACATCCTTTACATTGCTGAGGTTTCGAACTCTTTGAAACGAGACCCCCACGCATATGAATCCATTATTATCTAATTAACAAGATCATTTTTTGGTTCTGACCTCATTTGTACTCTTGGGGTTCCGAATTAATGAACCGAGACTCCGGCCTATTTAAATATGATTAGGCTTTGACACGGTTTAGTAGATGAATTATTGACAGAGACTTTACAACCTCAGGGAATAATTTCTTTACAATACTACAGCTTCGAATTAATAAACAAAACTCCAGTACATCTGAATATCTTGCTAGGCTTAATAGGATGTCATTTTGTTTCGGCCTGGTTTTAGAACGAGGTACTTACTGATCGAAGTTGTACAGTCTGGGACAAAAGTTCGCCTTCTACAGCACTCCACCGGCTTCACACTTACAGCCCTTTCAGGGTCAGAGGCTCTTCTTACGATGAATAAAATCGTCTGGTGGAAGCAAGAATACGACAACGATTATGGTAGTTCTTCCTTGTTTATTTATTTACTTATTTAATATCAACTTAGTAGGCAGTACAAATTCCCAGACTGAGTGAGTGAATGAGTGAGGCGTGCGTGAGTCTGAAGGAGTGTGCCCGTGAGTGAGTGTGTGCGAGTGAGTGAGTGTGAATAAGTGATCGCGTTCCTACGTTCTGGTGAAGGTGTGATAACTAAAGGTGATAGATTCAGTACAAGGTAGAGGGCAAAGGGCAGGGAGAGGGATGAGTGACAGGCGGCCAATGCATAAAAAAGGGGTGAAGTGTGAATGACCGACACGCGAATAAACGCAGACCGCTCCGTGTCCACGGTTTATTATTCTTTTAAGCCAGCCTTAGAAAAATTAGCAAGTCTGTCGTCTGTCTGTTGTTTCTGTCCGTCTGTCTATCAATAAACTATTCCTAAGCCACTGGACGGATTCTAACCTTTTCAGCCCAATGACGTACTGTACAATTAGGCCTTCATGTCAAACTGTGATGACCTACCGTATGCCATGTTTATATCTCATTCTTCTAAGTATTTTTCAATTTGGCGCCATTTCTTTACTTCTACGCCAAATCATTTCAAACTTGGCACAAATATTCTTCCTTGGGTCAATACTCCAGAAACCTTTTTATTTATTTATTTTGATTTTTTAAAGGATTTATGGGGCTAAACGTCAAACCATATAAACAAAAATTTTAATAGATCGTCTGTTCTTCCATGTTCATTAATTTTGGCACAATTATTCTGGCACAATGTTAATGCGTCCATCGTTAACTGTAAAAGTCCCTATCAACCTTCCTCTCTTGCACTCTTATGCAATCATCATTTTTTTTTAAATACCAGAACAGAGGAAAAACAAATGAATATAAAAACACAAATCCATGCACCAGATTACTGGTGTCCTCTGTTCATAAAATATCTGTAACAGTTAGACTTGAACAGCAGCAGGTTGAAGTTTGGAGGGAAAAACTCTAGGGAAGCGAGTTCCAGAGAGATGCAGTTCGTGTGTGTGTGTGTGTGTGTGTGTGTGTGTGTGTGTGTGTGTGTGTGTGTGTGTGTGTGTGTGTGTGTGTGTGTGTGTGTGTGTGTGAGAGAGAGAGAGAGAGAGAGAGAGAGAGAGAGAGAGAGAGGAAGGGAAAGGCAGTCAGGCATCCACACAAACATCCGGACGGCCTGGGGTGAAGACTCCGACGTGTGAAATAAATACACAGGATTGCGGTGAATGATGAATAAACGAATGGCGAGTTAATGGACGTTCACCTGAGCTCTGGCTTATTCACCTGGCGGGTGGATGAATATAACTCCAATATTCATTCCCACCTACTTTACCTTACTGGAATGCCTAGGGATGGATGAATGAATGAATGAGTCAGTAAAACCCTAACGTTGTAGTATATTTCCATTTTATTCACGTCAATCCAGCCCGCTGCGGTGGTGGAGTGGTTGACATAGTTAGCTATGGTGCTGCCAGCTCGATAGCGCCAGGGTTCGAATACTGGTCCGGGAAGCTGACGGTTCTGGCCATGTGTGTCCATCTCGCCTTTGTGATATAGTAAGTATAATGAGTGTCCAGGGTATCACCAGGGGGAGATGCCTGTGGTAACCTGGCTGACGCAGTGGTCTTGTAGCCCAGGATAATAAATGAACAAGTCCCAGCCAAGTATTGCCACGCCATACAAAGTGCCCTACCGGATGCTAACCATACATATGTGCTGTGTATACAATATGGGTATGACAGCAGGGCGTATGTACAGCCATCCAGTGATCTCCCCCAGACAACACACAGAGAGGACAAGAATGTAGGTACGGCTGTTAAGTATGACAGCACCCGACCTTGTTTGAGCCCCAAATGTGACCTTGACCTTGGGAGTAGAGAGCTGGTAGTTCCGCGCGACACACCGTCATGGTGTGGGGAACAATTGTGTGAAGTTATACCAAAATCTGTCCTTGCATGTGGAAGTTACAGGGGGGACATGAAATTGCGGATAGACTGACGGACGTACTGACGAAACAGCGCAAACCTATAGTCCCCGACCAGTTTGACTGGTAGAGGACTAATAACCCATTACAGGCTCAAAGGTCCAAGTTATGGAGAACCGCGGGTTAGCATGTTATGTCTGCCTCCGCGTTTACCTTCAACCTTTAAAAGGTAAGTGAGCACAGAAGTAACATGTTACTTACACGACACTAACTGACAACCTTACGGATTAATTAACTAACTCAGACTGATTCAGGATTTCAAACTGATTCAGGATTTCACCAATAACCTTTAGGAGAAAAGTAAAACCACCTAGTTTCCAACTGACACTAAATGCCAAGCTGACAGACTGACTCAGGCATTAACTTACTAGAATAACCAACAAGACTGCCAACCTTCCCATGGCAATACACAATGGTCTCCACACAACAGCCACTGCACACTAACACGCTTCTTGGCAAATTACCACGATGATTAATGAACATAAAAATTCAAAGGACCTCAAAATTTGCGTGTTTCTATGGACTGACCTTTGACCCCAAAAATCCCTTCACGATGCCTTAAAAAAAAAAAAAAAAAAAAAAAAAAAAAAAAAGTCTAGGGTTACTGGCTTAAGGAACAACTGTGCCAAGTTAAGAACGAAATGGAGAAGAAATAAAGGAATGGCGCCAAGTTCAAAAAGCAATTGGAAGAATGGAAAAACTAAAAAGGAGAGTATAAAGTGCCATTACGAAGAGGAACTTATAAAAATGTAATGAATCAGAAGAGACAGTGTAACGATCGAACCACCAACTCTACCTGTCAAACTGAAGACCTGACTGACCGATTCAAGCTTTAACCAACTCGCAACCATATTTTTTTTCAGGGAGACGAGAAAGTGGGGGAGCGAGGAAACGAACGTGAATACCGTACCTCCCTATAGGCACGACTGGGCTGGTTTTATAGCGCGGGCCCCGAATTGATGTGCACCCGCTATGAGGACACTTTCGGCCTCTGGATGTATACTCGGCTCCAGGGCAGGATATTGGTACTTTCGCCTCCCCCCTCGTCCCCCTCGCCCATCTCGGCACAATACACAGTGAACGTGCTCCGTGTTCTTTTATTTATAGAAGGAGAACGTTGCCACTGGAGCGTTTAAACTCGGCCTCTTCCGCCTCGTTTTGGGAGAATTCGGTTAGGAGGCTATCAAACCTTTTCTCCGCTCTACTGGAATTTACCTTTTTTTAATTCATATATGTTTCATGCTTATTACGTTTACTTTTTCCAAGTTAGGTGTATTTCCATCAGCTTTTCGGCTATGTTCCTCTCGTTTCCATTAATTTCTCCATCAATTTCTATCCATATCCAGTCCTTCAGGAGAATTTGGTCAGAAAACTGTCAAATCTTTTCTCGCCTCTCCTTCCACTTCCCTTTTATATGTATGTTAAATGCCCACTACGTATTTTTCTTTCCATTTTGGTGCATTTTTATCACCTTCGGTTATTTTTCTCTCTTCTTCTCTCAAATTCACTTCTTTTCTCATTCCTATTTCGTATTTTGTCCTATTTTCACTTATTTCTCTTTGCCTCCCTACCCTTTCCGGTCTATTCGTTCTCTGCATATTTTTCTCCCATTTCGAACATTTGTCTCCCAATTCTAAACCCATTTTCTCCTATTCCTGTCATTTTCCTCAACACTTTCTTCCTACTTCAACCAATTTCCCTTTCATTCCTACCCACTTACCACACACTTCGCTCATTTCATGCCTATTTCTCTCTATCATCGCCACTGATACTCTTCACCACTTTCACTCTGTCACTCACTCCCTATTCTACCCATTTCCCACCCATTCCTATCCACCTCACGCCCATCACTGACAGTACAGGTATACATCTATCTATTCTCCCCATCTTTTCACCCATTCCTGTATTTTTTGTCCTTCCTCCCACTCCCTTCACTTCCCATCCATTCCTACCCACCCTCGCTCGTGTCTCCCCATGTCCCGTTCCGGCTGTTCCTTCCTCTTACATATTTTTCCATTTCTTCTATTCACCATCCTTCCACCGCCTCTTCTACCGATTCCCCGCCCATTCTTTTCCACCTCCCCGCCCACTTCCGCCCATTTTCTCCGGGTGTTAACGCCTGTGCTGAGGTGTTAAAAATAAGTATTACACGGACACTCTATTACTGCCCTCCCGTCTAATGAAACCTAAACATGCCCGCTTCCCACTTGCCCTTAGCTCCTGGGGGGGTTAAGGGGGGTTTGGAGATGAAGGAGGGGTTGAAATGGGGTCAGGAGGTCGTGTGGGGAGGAGAGGGAGGGAGAGGGAAGAGGGGGAGAAAGAGGGAAGACAGTTGGGGAAGCTGAGTGAGGTGGTGGATTGGGAAAGAGGATGGAAGTGATGTTGAAGGGAGCAATGCATGAGAGAAGTGGAGATGAGTGGAGGGACAAGGGGAGGGAGTTACGAGAAGGGAGGGAATGGGAGGGAGAGGGAAAGAGGGAGATTTTGAGAGAGGGAAACGGAGATTTTGAGAGAAGGGCAAGAGGGAGATTTGGAGGGAGGGAAAGCGGAAGAGATTAGAGGGAGGGGTGGAGGTGGAGGTAAAGGGGGGAGTTAAAGGGAGAGAAGGAGGGAGAGTTGAAGGGGAGGACGCAGGGAGAGTTTGAGCGAGAGATGGAGGGAGAATTAAAGGGAGGGACGGAGGAAGAGTTAAAGGGAAGGATGGAAGGAGACTTAGAGGGATGAACGGAGAGATAGTCATAGGAAGGGAAGGTGAGAAGTAGAGTAAGAGATTGAGGAAGAAAGAGTCAAAGAGAGGAATGTAGTGAATTAGAGGAAGAGATTGAGGGAGAGAGAGGGACAGGAAGGGTATAGAAAGAGGGGGTGATACAGAAATAGGCAGTGACTCGCTATTACTTTCCCAGTCTATCTATCCATCTATCTATGTATAGCCCGACGCCTTAATCCCGCAAAAGGGTGGCCCAAGTCGTCCTGTCACTCACCATTTGACTGCCCTCCTCCCAACTCACTCCCCCCCCCCCAGCCTAATGATGCAACGGGAAACACTTGACCTTCACTTATGAGGGGAGGAGAGGGTGAAGGGGTGGGGGTTAGGGGGTGAAAGGGGGTCAGGGATGAGGGGTCGGAGGCGCCGAGGGGTCGGAGGGGGCGAGGAGGTGGAGGGGTGAGGGGTGGGAGATGGTGAGGAGGTGGAGGGGTGAGGGGGTCGGAGGGGGTGAGGAGGTGGAGGGGTGAGGGAAGCGAAGTGGGGTGAAAGACGGTGAGAAGGGAGAGGGGTTGAGAGGGGCGAAATGACGTCAGAAGGCCAGGGGAGGAGGGTTGGGGGAGAGAGGGAGAGGGAAGAAGAGAAGAGAGTTAAAGAGACAGTGAAATGAGAGAGAATTGGAAAAAGGGAAAGTTGAAGGAGAAAAGGACTTGGGAAGAGAACACAATGGAGAGAAAAGATATAAGGAGGGAAGTAGGAAAAAATGGAGAGGAGGAAGAGTTAGAGGGAGGGAAGGATGGAGGGAGACTTGTAAGTATGGAGGAAGGGATGGATGGAGAGTGCACAGATGAAGGGAGGAATGAAGAGAGATAAATAAGGATGGAAAGAGAGTAATAAGGATGGAGGGAGGGATGAAGGGAGAGTTGTGGGGATGGAGGGAGGAATGAAGGGAGAGTTGTAGGGATGGAGGGAGGAAATGAGGGAAAGTGAGATGGAGGGATGGAGGGCGTTACAGTGATGGAGGGAGGGACGGAGGGAGTGAGGGGAGGACTCTCTTACCCTCCCCTGCGTAATGGTCTCTAAATCTGCCGTCCCCATTCTGATTAACACTTATGGGGGAGAGAATGGGGGTCAGGAAGGGGAGAAGGAGGGGAGGGGTGAGAGGGAGGGAAGTGAGGGAGAGTTAGAGGGAGGGAAGTGAGGGAGAGTTAGAGGGAGGGAAGTGAGGGAGAGTTAGAGGGAGGGAAGTGAGGGAGAGTTAGAGGGAGGGAAGTGAGGGAGAGTTAGAGGGAGGGAAGTGAGGGGGAGTTAGAGGGAGGGAAGTGAGGGAGAGTTAGAGGGAGGGAAGTGAGGGAGAGTTGATGCAAGTGAAAGTTTTAGGAACGAAGGATCTGAGAAGTGACGAAAGAGGAAGTAAAGGAGAGTCAGGGAAGAGAGCGATGCAGGGAAGACGTGGAGAGGAAGAGTTAAAGGGTGAGAGGAAGGAGAGGGATGGAGAGAAAGTCAGGAGGAATGGAGTAAGGGAGAGAGGGGAAAGGAGGAAGGGAGAGTTAGAGAGGAGGAAGAAAGGAGGGAGGGGGAAGGATGAAGGGGAAGTCAGAAGCAGAGAAGAGGGGAGGAAGACGGAGAGAAAGCTGGAGGGTCAGAGGGAGGGAGGAAGGGAGAGTGAGGCAGGTATAAAACAAAGCATTAAGCGCCCTTCCATTACTGCTCCCTGTCTAATGAAACCTACACAACCCGACTCCATTGTGATTAACACTCCCTGACCTTCAATACGGGGGGGCAGGGATGGGGGAGGGGAGGAAGAGGAGGACAGGGGCTAGGGAAGGAAGGAAGGAGGGGAGGGATGGGGGATGGGCAAGGAAAGAAGGAAGCAGTACAAAGGAAACCAAACAGCAACAGTCCTTATGGTCCTTTCGAGGCTGTTTGTTACAGTTTACTAAGACTACAAGATCTAACTCTAATGCTGAAGGATAAGGATAGTACAGCAACAAAGCTCCCCCCGCCTCCAAACTCTCCGGTTAAAACTGGCAAGAAAAAGTGAGAAAAACCACCATGCACCATGGAAAAACTGACATGGAAATTTCATACGAAAGACTGAAAAGGAAAAGTTACATTCTATAATACATTATCTATAAGCTACCAGTATGAATAACCTGAAAGAGAAAGTAGTAAAGTAAAATGAATAATCGAATAAATAACTAACGCATAACACTATGTACGGGTACGTTGTGGAAGAGTGGGGTGAGGAGGAAGGAAGAGAGGGATGGGGGACGGGTGTGGATGGAAGGATGGGGTGAAGAGGAAGGAAGGGGATGGATGGACGGAGGAGAAGGAAGGGAAGGGATGGGGGATGGGGAAGGAATGAGAAAGAGTGGGGGGGAAAGGTGAAGAGTGGAAAGGGGGAAAGGGAAGGAAAAGGGGTAGGGAGTTAGGCAGAATGGTGTGTGTGTGTGTGTGTGTGTGTGTGTGTGTGTGTGTGTGTGTGTGTGTGTGTGTGTGTGTGTGTGTGTGTGTGTGTGTGAGAGAGAGAGAGAGAGAGAGAGAGAGAGAGAGAGGTGGGGAAGATCAGGAAGATGGAGGGGGAGGAAGAGAAGGCTGGAGGTGCAAGGGAAGAGGTGGCGGGATGAAAGCTGGGTAAGTCGGGTCCATTCAGCTTAACGTTTGGCCTTCACTTCCGGGGTGAAGGGTGGGGGGACGGGGTCAGGAAGTTGTGTGCGGAGGAGGGGAGGGGGAGCGGAAGGGGGAGGGGGAGGGGGAAGGAGGGAAGGACAGAGGAGGAAAGGAGTACAAAGGAAAGCAAACAGAAAAGACTATGCCATGATCACTAGTACTAAATTCTTCTCGTACCTGAACATTATGAACTAAGTTTTCTGACGTCGCCAGTATAAGATCTAGGATATTTTCTCCAAGCGTGGGTTCTCTACAAACTGATATAATGAACTTCCAAGTAAGTTAGTAACCAAGTCTAACCCTGTGTGCGAAGTTAAGGATCCAGTTCATCTTCTTACTGGTGCACTGAAAACTCCAACAATTACAGTATTCTGGGTGCAACAGACTTCCGCTATTTGTTCATATATCTCACTGTCAATTTCGCAAGACTGGGCCGGTGGACGATATATTAATCCATATGTCATCTTTCTGTGTGATTCATATCTGACCTGAACATAAGTTATATCAATATCGTCAATGGATGGTTTCAGGATTACAACTGGATGAAGGCTACTTTTAAAATACAGCAATACGCCGCCTCCCATTCTCTCAATCCTCTCATTACTGGAAATACACTAGGAAGGCTGTATTCTGCTATAAAATCTTTCTTGAGTATCCATTCAAGATTCAGTAATGGCAACAATATCGTAGTCATCAATCTGGAAACTTATTTTTCAACCTGCCCGCATTTACAAGGAAAACTTTGACATTATCTTTACTCCGGCGGGGATAGTCCGAGAGTCTGGAACATTGGCCAAACTCTGATTACAGCATAGGTCTCCGGGTCGGTACCCCCTGAGCGGGATGAAGATGGGAAGAAAGACAGAGAAGGGAGGGAGGGAAGAGAGAGAGAGAGATTAGGGAGGGAAGGAAGAAAGAGAGATTAGGGAGGGAGGGAAGAAAGAGAGAGAAGGGAGGGAGGGAAGAAAATCGGGGGAGGGTAAGAGGAAAAGAAAAGGAGGAAGAAAGTAAAGAGAAAGAGGGGGTAAGGAGTGAGTCAATGCGCGGTGTGGATAAGGTGGGAGGGAGAGATGGAGGGAGGAGAGGGCGAGAGGGAGGGAGGGAGGGGGAAATTAGAGGGGGAGGGAGTAGTGATTTGAAGTCAAGTGCATGAGAGGATGGGAATGGGAAAACGGGATGGAGGAGGGGGTGGTGGATGGAGAGGGAAGTGGAGTGGGGGGGAGGGAAGTAAGGTGGGCTCCGGTCCGAAAAACCCTCTACCGAAGCTGCATAAAACCGTCTGACAGTAGGGACAATAAAACGAAATGTACAGTCGACGTCAACAGTCCTGTCTCGTCCCCTGCATTCCTCTCCAGTAGTAAGGCAGGCGACAGTACTTTTGATGTCACCTGTACGTCATCGGATTGAAGGGGTTTAAGGTGTGGATGGGCCTTGAGAAACTGCTGACCCAGGCGTGAGTGTCTTGTCACGTTAATTAGGTCGCGAGAAGAGCTGAAGGTGAAGACGCCTGTGAATGAGCAGATAGAATGGAATGACACACACACACACACACACACACACACACACACACACACACACACACACACACACACACACCTAAAAGACAGAGGTTAAATCGCTTGAGAGAGAGAGAGAGAGAGAGAGAGAGAGAGAGAGAGAGAGAGAGAGAGAGAGAGAGAGAGGTGGGAGTGTTCTGGCCTTCTACATTGTTATTTAGGTCACTGGATGAGCGAAGTTAAAAGGGCTAAGGACGGACGGAGAGAATGCAGTGAGTGACGGGTGTACAATGAACAGCACCTTCCCCTCTCAAAACACACACACACACACACACACACACACACACACACACACACACACACACACACACACAGCGTCTTTCAACTCTCCTTAATCCCTTCAACATCCAAGGCCCTTCCCTGAGCTGGATTACATAGCCTATAAAATTAATGCCGTCATCTTGCTAAAGGGATTAAGGCCTTCAGGTCGCTCGTCTGGCAGTTTATTCCCGCTATCACCAGACGATTTGACAACGGATGATGGGAGGGTTTAGAGCTGGAGATAAGTTAGATACAGCTTCTCTCAACTCCTCCAGTACGAGGGAGATATTTAAGACGAATAAAATCATGTATGGCAAGAATAAAATACAGATGTCATCGTGGTGAATGGGTTAAAGAAGATTTACTCACGTCTTTAATACGTCTTCCTGAATAACATCTCTGGCAGGAAGAATATTATCAAAGAAGTGACGTCGTAATGAAAGCGTTTTAAAGGCCTAGAAGAGGTGATTTTTATACGTCTATGTGGCTCCCTTTAAACGAATTTATTCTACTTGGTAACTTGCTTCCTTGGACCAAATTGTGTGTTTTATTTGGTGCAGCCGAGATCCTGATGTGCTTTACTGGTGTGTTTTACTGATGAGCTAATGGAGATGCGGCACTGATGGTTATTATCCTGCTTTTGCGTGTTTTATAATAATTCTGGATCCTACTTATCCCTACCCTTTTTTGTAACAGCGGGAAATGAATTATGGTGGTGGTGGTGAAAGAAGTGGTAGTGGTGGTGGTGGTAATGGTGGTGGTGAAAGAAGTGGTAGTGGTGGTGGTGGTAATGGTGGTGGTGAAAGAAGTGGTAGTGGTGGTGGTGGTAATGGTGGTGGTGAAAGAAGTGGTAGTGGTGGTGGTGGTAATGGTGGTGGTGAAAGAAGTGGTAGTGGTGGTGGTGGTAATGGTGGTGGTGAAAGAAGTGGTAGTGGTGGTGGTGATGGTGAAGGAAGTGGTGGTGGTGGTGGTGATGGTGATGAATTTTTCACCTCTTACAAATTTCAAGACGCTAGTAACAATCTTAGAATAACTACTGAACAAAATACAACGTAACACACAGTCACAAAATCTGGACAATGAACGATGCAATTCTCAGGGCCTTGTGTTATATCCTACGTGGCTACAGAGAATTCCTAGCTACGATTCCTCGGCGATTCATTCTATACATTATACTTCAGTATCCTTAGCAATCCTCAGCAATCGCCGTGTATGTTACTGATGCAAGATGGGTCAATACTAAAACGATATAAGTAGCATGCAAAAGAATATTAAAGTGCAACATGCAAAATAAATTGATAAGGAAGATGCGCCACGAAGCCTCCTATGCTGCCCCAAGCCCAGCCTATATCTCAAGGGATTTGCTGAGATTACCACAAGACAAGACCATAAACCACCTGGAATCACTTTATGGAAACCTGTCACGAAATCTGCCTGACCTATCCTTTCACATGAACTTATGCCAAATACTGTCCCTCTATATATCACGAATGTTCGGCTGTAATACAAGATTAACACTAGAATGATGACAGCCACGAGGACATGCTATTGAAATATTATAAAACCGTAGTATTATCTTAGCCACTGAACTGCATGAAATAATCCAGAAAAAACAAACCCGGATCAGACTAACGTAAGTGAACCACTGTTGTTGTTGTTGTTGTTGTGCAACTCCGGTCTTGTCGAGCAGGCCAGTCAAACGCAGCAACTAGCAATCCCTGCAGGATGTCCCGTGCTATGAACCGATGTTCCCTTGCGGCAAACTGCGCCTTTCCACTAGGCGGTGCAGAGATGAATGTGGAAGTTTGGTTTTTGGGTGGAGGCCGCATTTGCGCCTCTCTTTCCAGTCAAAATGGGTGCCATATTAGGCTCGACGTTATCCCGTTATTACCTCGCCCGGACGGAGTCCAGCGATCTATTGTTTGTTCTTTGCTTTTTTGTTTCTTTGTTAGCAACATTACGGTAAAACGGCAGAATTTAATTACACAAAATTTTCAGGATATGTGGGTACTGGTTCCAAAATGAAGTGATAAAATTTTGGAGGTAATTGAGTGACCCTGAAAGATCAAAATCAAGGTCACGGACTTTCAGAGGACTAAAGCTTGAAACAGGTTAGAGATATTTACTATTATCAACATACAGGAACTACCACATGGGCTTTCATCTTGCACCAAGACCTTGGACCTTGCGTGACCATGAAAGGTCAAAACTCAAGATCACAGACAATCAAGGGGTTACTGTAAAACTCGAAACTGGTTGTAGACAGATATTTACAATTATCAACGTATAAGATGACCCATATGAGCTTTTAATTGATACTATGACCTTTGACCTAAAGTGACGATGAAAAGTCAAACTCAAGGTCTCGGTTATTCAGGGGGCTACAACTCGAAACTGGTTGAAGACAGAGAGATATTTACCATTATCAACATACAGGACGTCTCATATGAATTTTAATTTATACTATGACCTATGAAAGGTCAAACTCGAGGTCAGGGATATTCATGGGGCTATAACTCGAAACTGGTTGAAGATAAAGATTTTTATTATTTATCAAGATACAGGAAGTCTCATACGGGCTTTCATTTGGCACCATGTCCTTTGACCTTGGGCAACTTTGAAAGGTCAAACGCATGATCACGGATTTTCAGAGGGCTATGACTTGAAAACGGTATATCTGCTGTCGGGCGAGGTTTGTTGTGCGTGTCACCGCTAGTTTGGCTATATGGTTACTACCCAGCGTTGTAAATGGTTTCCTAGGTTACAGGAAACAATTGCGCTTGTCATTCGGTGCAGACTACCAGAAGTAAAAAGAAGAGTGATAAAAAGATACGGGAAAGATCGAAGAAGAGACGAGGAAAGACAAAGAAGAATGATAAACGTGAAGGAAGAAGCAGGCAACAATACATCAAGTGAGTGGACGATGGGCTTCCCTATCGACGACCCAGAAAACTATAATTAATAAAACATATATGAACTATCCATAAGAAGAGTTAACTTCATTCCATTCCATTCCTCCTCCACTCTCCATAATTCTCAATCCTAACTTATCGACGTATTTCATGGTATATTCTTGCTAGTAAGTCGATTTTACTCAGCTCAAGAAAATCCTGTGGGAGTGAAAGGCTTAATGATGCCTGTATATAACCCCTCCAGTTCAAAAAATCTATTCCAAGCTGAGTACCGTGGTCAGGAGATAGCAGGAATAAAATAAATAAGACTAATGGGCGTAAATAAAATCGTCTGGCTGCTGAGGGAAACTGACATATAATCCGTCTCGTCTAGTGATCGTATTGTTGCGGTTAACTCCCTCAATCTGATAACTTTTTTTTTTTTAATCCCTGCAATCTCATGACAATTTTCCTTCATGTATTATTTCACCAAAAAAGCGTTCCCTGAGCTGAATAAAATCGTCTGGAGGTTGTGAGAATAAACTAAAACAAATCAAAGTACTGAAACGGTAAAGGTGTTCCTCCGGTACCTCATCCTATCTCTCTCTCTCTCTACTGCCAGACGCCTTAATCCCATTCGGGGAGGCAACAAACAAATCGCCTCCACGTCGCCCTTTCCCCCGCTTTTCACTGCCCTGCTCCCAACTCACACCCCCTTCTCTCCTTACCTGTTATATTTTGTTCGCTACACTAATTACCTGTGTAGTGCACCTTTTCTCAGGTGGCAATGATTCGTAATCCCTTTTCAGCTTAGACTGGAATGTAAATTTGACTAGTAACCAAGGATACTCATTCCTACGTTATAACTACGGTTCATCAAAGTTACCGCAACGATGACGTAATATCTGAGTTGTGGGATTCGCCATGTTACATTAAAAAAAAAAAAAAAACTATTCTTCTGCGTCGTAACTGTATTCCATAAACGATTACATAACCTACGTGAGAGGAAGCTGTAATGTGCATAATAAACCCCTAAAAAAAGAGGTGTTAAAAAGCGTTCTAAGCTGGCGAAAATATGGAGATGAAAGCGTACAAGAAAAATAAAACAGCTTACCTCCCCTCAGTCACCCAGTTTCTTTCTCAGTAGAATGAAAACGTGTGTTGGTCTGCTGGAAGGTGTCACGATACCTGTGTGGAGGAAGAAAAAGGTAAGAAACGAGCAAGATGGCTTAACTCCCTTCAATACCACCCTTTCTCCCTTACTGTCCTCTTGTGTTATTAAACCCTTCAAACATCGCCTTACACAGCATAAACAACGTACAAAAAAAGGTATTAATCAGCCACATCCAAAAATAAATCGCTGAGGAAGAGGTGCTTGGGGCGAGATTGCAGGTCTTGATTTGACGTGGACCCGATGGACTGAAGGCTGAAATTGCTCTCCTTCTGTCCTTGTTTGGGGGGACAGGGAGGGAGCTGAGGGGCGTTCGTATAACCGGGTCAGCTCTATCAGTGCCACCACGTGAAGGCGTCCCTCTCCAGCACTACAGCAGCGTAAACCGTTCAACCTGATAGAAATTCACTCACTCAGCGGTAATAAAACTGGGCTCACTGTCAAGGTTCAATGGTCCTGGCCGACTTTTTCTTAAATTGCAGAAAAAGGAAGTACTCACGACTGGGCCTACAAAATGTGTCCCTTGTAAAGAAAAAAAAAAAGAAAAAAGTAAAGTCAAAGTTAGGAGTCATTCCTTTCGTATTTCTGGACATATTGCCTTTAACTCCATCAGACCAATGATATTTTAAAATTTATTCTCCCCACCTTCAAAAGATGTTATTCACGTTAGAGGATATTAACTGGACTGGACGGTTTAGACACGGCCTTCATTAATCCCTTCGCCTCAAAACTTCAAGAAAATCGTCTGGAGATAGCAGGAACAAAGTGCATAAAATGAATAAGTAAAAAAGAAAGAAAGAAAAGAATAAAAGAAAAAAGATACCAAAGCCACTTCCCCCTTACCACTTCTTAAATAATTTCCTACCCCAGCTGTCACAGTCCCGCCCACACCGGCAGACTGAGCCGTACACGCAACACACAAGACGCCACCAGGTGAGTTTCTATTGAAACGCAATTAACGAACCATCCAGTATAATAATAATAATAATAATAATAATAATAATAATGATGATGATGATGATGATGATCTCTTGTATGACATTTATGCAAAGTGTCCTGATTTTAAAAACGAAAAAAAAAAAAATCCATGAGAACAATAATCCGTCGCATGAAAAACGAGTCGCTAACGAAGAGGTGTTGAGAAATCCTGCTAATCCGATTGAAATAAGACTCTTGACCTCTTTATATGTATCTGAAGGGTCCAAGTCGGGCCTAAACTGTTGTATTAGTGTATGTGGGTTAATAGAGGCTTATCTGACGGTCTTAGTGAGAGAGAGAGAAAGAGAGAGAGAGAGAGAGAGAGAGAGAGTGAATTGTTTAGTGGTATTAAGAGAATGACAAGACTCCATCGGAGAGAGAGAGAGAGAGAGAGAGAGAGAGAGAGAGAGAGAGAGAGAGAGAGAGAGAGAGAGAGAGAATGGGGGGGGTGGAGGGGGAGAAGGAAGCAATTGGAAGAGGAATGGGGAAGCATTAAGAGGGAAAGCGAGTGGAGGAAAGAGGAGCGGCTGGAGAGAGGAGAGAATGGAGAGAAAAGGAGGGAGAGGAAATGGAGATAAAATACTGACTAGAAGAGGAAGGAGGGGACGGAAGAGGAACAGGGAAGATGGGAGGGGAGAAGGAAGGGGAAGAGGAGGAAATGAAGAAGGAAAGGGAGGAGAAAGGGGGGTGAGAAGTAAAGGGGAGGTGGGGAGTTGGAGAAAGGGGGAGACGAAGGGAAGGGGAGAGGGAGGGGGAAGCAGCTGTAGGAAAAGATGGGGGAGACCAAGGGCAGGAGAGCAGGAGGAGGAAGGTGAGGGAGAGAAAGGGGGGGGGCGGGTGTTGGAGATGGGCTGGAAGGAGGAGGGAAGGAGAACAGCCTGTCGAAAGGATGGGGAGGGAGAGAAGGACAGGAGGGGGGGAGTAGGTGGAGGAAGGAAAGGTAAGTGTAGGGAGGGGAGGAAGACGGAAGAGGAATATCTCCAGGAAAGAAAGAGGATGGCGCAAAAACGAAGGAGGAAATTCACTTAGAGGAAGAAGGAAGGGAAGGGGAGTATGCAGAGAGGGGAGGGGGGGCAGGGAGGGGTGCAGCTGGAGGAGGGGGAGGAGGAATAGGGAGTGGGGGAAAGAGGAGGGGAGAGGGAAGGGAGGGGGAGAGAGAAAAAAGAAATAGTGGAGGGAGAGAGATTAATAGGAGATGGAATGCCAAGGAGAAACATGAAAGTGGAAGAGTGAGGGAAGGATGAAGGAAGGATGGAGAGATGAAAGGGAGGAGGGGGAGAGACAAAAGGGGGGGGGAGAGATGAAAGGGGGAGAGAGATGAAAGGGAGGAGAGGAAGACAAAATGTGGAGGGGGAGAGATAAAGGGGGGGAGGGGAGGAATAAAAGGGGGAAGGGGAGATAAAAGGGTGGAGAGGAGAAATGAAAGGGGGGATGGGAGGGATGAAAAAGAGGGAGGAGAGACATGAAAGGGGGAGGGGAGATAAAAGGGAGAGGGGGAGAGACAAAAAGGGGGAGGGGGAGAGATAAAAAGGGGGAGGGGGAGAGATAAAAAGGGGGAGGAGGAGAGAGAAACTGGGGGAGGGGGGAGGGCAATCGACATATTCTGATGTGAGGGGGGGAGGGGGGTAATTTCCCGCGTTGCCTCTTAATCAACCCTTTACAGAGGTCAGGTAAAATTACAGGTTGGCAGTCCAGGTGAAGTCAGGTGAGTGTAGGTGAGGGGCAGGTGAAGCCAGGTGAATTAAAGGTCAGGTGAGTGTAGGTGAGGGACAGGTGAAGCCAGGTGAATTAAGGTCAGGTAAGTGTAGGTGAGAGGCAAGTGAAGCCAGGTGAATAAAGGTCAGGTGAGTGTAGGTGAGCGGCAGGTGAAGCCAGGTGAAATAAAGGTCATGTGAGTGTGGGTGAGAGGCAGGTGAAGCCAGGTGAAATAAAGGTCAGGTGAGTGTGGGTGAGGGGCAGGTGAAGCCAGGTAAAATAAAAGTCTGGTGAATTTAGGTGAACGTAGGTGAGGTTAAGGGAGTGGAGGTGAGGGGCAGGTGAGAGACCAGGTGAATTAAGGGGTCAGGTGAATTTAGGTGAGCGAAGGAGAGGGTTAGGTGAGGCTAGACGACGTGAGGTAATTTAATTTCTTTCTAATATTCAACTGATCTGTGTGAAATCCAAGCCACCAATGGACTCGGTAATGCAACACGGCAAGGTAAAAAAAAAAAAAAAAGTGGGGGAGGGGAATTCAGGCGAGGTCAGGTCAATTAAAGAGACGTTAACTGAAATCACTGAAGGTGTGATGGTCGTGTTCATTAGGGAAAGTCAGGTGAGCTAGTCGGGCGAATTACAGGGAGATGAAGCGAATTAATTTAGAGAGTCAGGTGAATTAATTAAAGGAAATTCAGGTGACTTAATTAAGGGAAATTTAGGTGAATCAATTTAGGACTCCCGTGAATTAATTTAAGGAAAGTCAGGTGAATAAAGTTATGTAGTCAGGTGAATTAATTATAGGAGTCAGGTGAATTAACTAGGTCAGGTTAATTAAAAGGGTCAGGTGAATTAATTAGAAGGGAGTCAGGTGCATTAGAGAAGCAGGTGGATAAAAAAAAAAAACTCTTCCAGGCATGCATGACTCAATCTCAGGTAAGTTCAATCCCCCTGCATCACCTGGAATGGGACACTAAAGGAATTCCGATCGGGTAGGTTAATGTCCTCGCGTAGGTTATTTATGGAAGCAACGTCGATTTCGAAGAGACATCAATAGCATTCCAACGACTAACAAAGCCAGGGGCGGGTAGGTGACGTCAGGTGATGATCAGGTGAAGTCAGGTGAAATTTGTGGGATGCCAGATGATTTTAGGTGAAGTCAGGTGAATTAAAGGTAAGAGGGGTGACGGTAAGTGATTAGAAAGAAAGACAGGTGTGAGTATGTGGATTAAAAGGAAAGACAGGTGGAAGTGGATGATATGGAAAGACAGGTGAGGGTATGTGGATTAAAAGGAAAGACAGGTGAAGGGAAGTGGATTACAAAGAAAGACAGGTGATACTAAGTGGATTCAAAGGAAAGACAGGTGAGGGTACAAGGACTTAAAGGAAAGGCAGGTGAGGGTATGTGGATTAAAAGGAAAGACAGGTGAGGGTAACT
This sequence comes from Coenobita brevimanus, assembly GCF_032717465.1. Taxonomy (NCBI): domain Eukaryota; kingdom Metazoa; phylum Arthropoda; class Malacostraca; order Decapoda; family Coenobitidae; genus Coenobita; species Coenobita brevimanus. The sequence goes on along the minus strand of NC_137000.1, from coordinate 8,402,942 downwards.
GGATTAAAAGGAAGGACAGGTGAGGGTAAGTGGATTAAAAAGAGAGGCGAGGGGAAGTGGATTAAATGGAAACACAGGTGAGGGTAAGTGGATTAAAGGGAAAGACAGGTGATGTTAAGTGGATTAAATGGAAAGACAGGAGATGTGAAGTGGATTAAACGGAAAGACAGGTGAGGGTAAGTGGATTTAGACACGTGATGGTAAGTGGATCAAAAAGCCTCTAGCTAGATTATTTAATTTTGATATATAAAGGTGAGGGTGACCAGTTCTATAAAGACGAGTGGCTTTATGTGTAACCTAAAATCTAGCCATCCCTTGGAGCACCCTGGCCCACTAGACCACCGGATGTCTCTTTCTTGGTTATACAATTCTCACCCCTGGATATAGACCGATCGTAGCACTGTATCGGGTGAGTGGATGGTAGGCGCCCCCCACTTAACACAAGTACGATAATATAAGGTAGGAAGATAGGAAAAGATAAATAAGATCAGATAATTAAAAGTGGCCAGGTACGGGTAAGTGAGGTCAGGTGAGGTCAGGTGAATTAATGGAATAGCCAGGTGAACCCAGGTGAGGAAGGCCTGGGGAGGGGGGAGGGGAGAGGGGGACAAGAAGGGATGGGGAGTCGAAGGTGAGGGAAAATGAGGGAGAGGAGAGTTATGAGGGAAGTGGGAGAGGGCAAGGAGGGGTTAGGAGTCGGAGCGGAGGGGGAATGGGAAAGAGGGGTGGACAAGAGAGAGACGGGGGAGAGGAATGGGAGTAAACCGGGGGAGGAAGAGGGGTGAGAGATAGGGAAAGAGAAGTCGAAGGGAAAGAGGAAAGAGAATGGGGGAGGGGGTAAGAGGAAAGGGTGGAGAGGCCAGGGAGAGGGACACCAGGAGGAAAGAGGTAAAGGGAAGGGGTCTGGGGGAAAGGAGGAGAGGTGGATGAAAGGGGAGGGGGAAAGTGTTCTGAGGGAAGGGGAAGCGTGGGGGGTCGTATGGGAGGAGGGGTCAGGAGGTAGGGGAGGGGGAGGGGGAGGAGGGGTCGTGTCCAGCCGCCACTATCCACATAATTTCCTCAGAACGGTTCATCCCGGACTTTCACGGTGGCCTCAGAGCACCACAAGCACGCACACGGATAAACACACACACACACACACACACACACACACACACACACACACACACACGGCACCTAAGTATAAGGTTATAAATATACATGCACACACCATGGAAGTATATGGGTAATTACACACAAGCATGCACACACGTACACCACACGTAAAAGAACGCGCGCGCACACACACACACACACACACACACACACACACACACACACACACACACACACACAAACACACACTGTATGTGTGCAAGTAAATCTACACGCAAAACACACCACAAGGTGTGTGTGTGTGTATGTGTGTGTGTGTGTGTGTGTGTGTGTGTGTGTGTGTGTGTGTGTGTATATATATATATATATATATATATATATATATACTTCACAATACATGTAAGTAGACAAATCATGTGCATAATGGAATATACATACATACATACATAAATACATACACAAACACAATCATATATACAAGTCAATTCACGTACACACCACACTATCTTACAGGCATGCATACACACGTACGTACATGTACACACACACAGCCCATAACCATACAGACATACACTCAAGCACACAAGCTCAAAAACAAATGCACACATACACACGCTCATGCACACACGCACACATACAGACACAAAGGGCATGTAGATCTCCACGACCATCATTATCGTCATTACCTTTATTATTAAAGCTAATTCTCTGGACGTATTGACACAGGGGAGGTAAGAAAGATGACTTACTCGTAGTTATGTATAAGTGACTCAAGGGAATGCAGACTCAATGCATATGCACCACTACTGTCACTATGCAGTCAATACTTCTGTCATGCTGCTGCCAAACTGTCAACACGTATCAAGCTGTATTAGCCAGGATAATCCCGGCTCTGCAAAAGGATTACTGACTACACACAATGGCAAGCAAACTGCTATGAATAACATCTAAACCACAGAGGAGTTTGTCAGACAAAATACTCATTAACCAGATGAAAACGTTAAGGCTCTGTGTGTGTGTGTGTGTGTGTGTGTGTGTGTGTGTGTGTACACTTTAGGAAAATGGAACTGTTGGTATGTGAACTGTGAGGGACAATTATACAGGTAGGAGTCAGGGATAAGAAGTGTTCCTTCAGAGCCAGGTGTGTGAGTGAGTAAGTGTGAGGTGTCAGCTTATAGTGCATTCCTTCTCTTTGATCACAAGGTTCAAGGCAGGAAACGCCCGTGATGCATCAAGGAGTGGCAGATTACCCTCTCAACTGTCAATAAGCGGTGAGGTGTTGGTGGAAGGATGTCTCTGCCAGATAACGTACTTGTAGAGCTGGAGTGTACCATAAGGGGCGTCTCAACAAAACTGCAAGACTTGTCCAGTGGTGGCCAACAGGTGAATTTTAGGTGCTCGTCAGGCTCTACGGTAAGCATCAGTTAGAAATAAGTTATCACATTAATGATGAAAGTGTTCCCTGTGCGCCTCCCAGAGTAATCCACTTCGACTGCATACTCATGTTGTGGTTCATTTTAAAAGGCCCTGTCTCCAGTGACGAAAAGGGCATCTACACGGGAAGATTGCTCCAGCAGAGTAACAAGTGCTCTCATCGACGCTAGACTCACTCTTGTCCAGCACGGAAGAGCTGCCTACCGTGCTGCTGTCTTGTGTTCTGGAAGCGTCAGAGCAGGAGTTCCTATGATCCACAGGTGATATCTTACCTGTGGGCCATAGATCATTGAGTTGGCCTTCCCGCATTTTGAAAAAAAAAAAAAAAAAGAGGTGAGTGGAGGAACCTCGAAGAATCCAGGAAGTGGCAGATTAATAGCTGACTTAATCCTTCCTTGCATCCTGGCTTTGACCTGGACTCCTATTATCGTCACCCGAGGAGGTTTCGTGACACGTCTTCAGTACTGCTTTATTTCAGAACATGATACATTATTAAAGAGGCACCATCTGCGAACTAATGTGCTGACGTTTCCTGAGGGTTGACTCTCATACGTAAAAACATGTAGCTGCTTATATTCGAAAATCATACGAAAAGAACGAATCACAGAACACACAGAGTAGAGGGTATGTTAGAGATGAATTCGCTCATACCCGTAACAATGGCCAAAGTCAACTAGAGCCGAGTCATGCAGTGCGATGAATGCTTAGGGATTGCTCGCCCATAGATTTACAGCCTTTGAGCTCTAAAATCACTGAAAAAGTTCTAATAAAAAATCTGAGAGGACGCCTTCCGAATACCTAACAAAAAGTACATGCGTGATATATATATATATATATTTTGGTCAAACGGGGTAGAAATACAGGCGTGAGGTCGTGACAAACCACGTTAGTAAAATCAATGTGAAGAACACCAGCAAAAAGAAACAGAAGCTAAATATTTCCCTTTGGTATGTATACATATTTTCGTCTATGTTAATTTTACGCCTGCTACCGATAAAGAGAAAATACGTAAATTGCTCAGCAGAGAATATTGAGGCGAACAAAACATAATGAATCACAAACGAAAATCAGCTACAAAGTCATGAACGCCCAGGAGAATGTGGCATCCTTATCATCATCATCGTCATCATCATCATCATTATCCTTTTCTCGTTTAGTAAATGGGGTTGACAGGATGCAGACACGGAGAACGTCAAAACAGGAGCAGCGATATTTGAGTAACCAGTGAAATGGGTTAGACAAACATTATTCATTAGTCAGGTTTACGAAATTCACAAATACACACTACTAAATACACACACACACACACACACACACACACACACACACACACACACACAATGCACAGCTCCTCTCTGTATCTACCATTATAACACACACACACACACACACACACACACACACACACACACACACATTACCGGCGGCTCACATAACCCCAAGTAGAGGCATATTCCACTGGCAGTACACACCCATACGTACATGCAATACGACACACACACGCACACACACACACACACACACACACACACACACACACACACACACACACACACACAGAATGGGTGAGTGTGCAGTGTGAGTGTTATTGTCACGGCAGGGCCTCGGTGGGGGGAGGGAGGTGAGGGGTGTAGAGGGAGAGAAGGAGGGAAGGAAAGCGAAGAAGGTAAAAGAGGTATGAAGGAAAGAAGAGGGAAGAATGGAGGAAAGGAGAAAGGAGGGTAAAGGAAAATAAGAAAGACAGAAGGACTGGGGAAGGGAGGAAGTGAGAATGAGAGAAAGCAACAAGAATGACATGAAAAGATGGAATTGAAAGACAGTTAAAAGGGAAGTGAAGACTGCAGGAGGGAATGAAGGGAGAGGGAAAATGGAAGGAAGGAAGGAATGAAAGAAGAACGGAAGAGAAAGGGATGAAGAAGAGTTGGGAGAGAAGTATGCAGGAAGGAAGGAAGGAAGGAAGGAAAGAAGGCACGAAAGAATGAAAGAAGGAAGGGAGAAGACTGCAGGAAAGTAGGCAGAAGTAAAGAATGTTGGAAGAAATAATGAAGGGAAAAAGGAAGGAAGGGAAAGAGGGAGGAATGAAGGAAGGAAGAAAGACAGGAAGGGAAAGAGGGAAGAATGAAGGAAGGGAGAGAGGGAGGAATGAAGGGAGAGAGGGAGGGAAGGAAGAACAGACGTGGAATACAGGAATGAAATACACACGAATACAAAAGAAATGAGGATGCCAGGAAACCAGTGACCTGTGACTCGAGTATCTGCTGGTGTAGTCAGACAATTCATTTAATATACGTGTGTGTGGGGGGGGGGGCTCTCACGCTTACCAACCCCTCTTTTTCTTCCGGTGTCTTTTCGTTTACTGCCATTCCTGCATTTTTTCACAAATTTATTTCAACCTAGACGCAATTATTTCCTAGGCAAATAACCCCACAAACCTCTCTCTCTCTCTCTCTCTCTCTCTCTCTTCCTAATGATTTAAGCACTTTGAAGAGTTCTATGGGGTTAAAGATCATATAATTCAAGCACATCATAAAGTGAAATACAGCAACTCGAATCCGTAGAGTTTATCAACTTACGAGGTGGGGTGGGGAAATCGCCTCTCTGGGTGCGAGGAATTATTTGTGGAGACCATCCTACTTTCCCTTGACAATACTGATCATTTTAAGATTAATCACGGCATCTCCAGACAATTATATTCAGCTCACGAGAAGCTTTTATTTAATGGGGTAATTAGATACAGCGTTAATTAACCAATTTTCTATTAGAGGCATTTCCCGAGGCTAAAAATAATCTCCATAGAAGCAATAAAAAATAAAAGTGATATTGCTGAAGGAGTTAATCATGAATTTATGAATGAGATGACAATTACGGGATTCAGTCGTAATTAATCTCGTATTTGATCTCATATCTCAATGTCATTAGAATATGCTTTGAACTGGAAGATGCGACAGGAGAGGAGAATGGTGGAGGATGGAGAGGAGAAAGGAAAAGAGGGAGAGGGAAAGAGAAGAACGAACACTGGTTGAAGATAGAGAGAAGAAAGAGAGGGAGAGATATAGGATAGTCGGAGGGGGGGGGGGAGGGCAAGGAAAGGGAGGAAGGCAGAAGTGAGGAAAGGGGAGAGAAAAAAAATGACAGGGTGAGGAGGAAGGAGAAGAGAAAGAGAGGGAGGATGAAGGCTGGAGGAAGGGGGGAGATGGAGATGGGCAGAGAATAAGTGGGGGTATAGCAGAGGGAAGGAAAAGGGGGAGAAGGAGAGGAAGGTAAATAAATGATAGGGTGATAGGATGGGAAGAAAGAGTGGAAGGGCGAAGGTTGGAGGGATGAAGTAGGACGCGAGAGACGGAAGGGGAAGGGAGGAATGGTAGGAAGAAGAATAAAGGAGGAAAGGAAAGGAAGGGAGTGAAGAATTAAATGGGGGGAGAGAGGGGAATGGGTGTGGGTTGAGACGGAAGAGGAAGAAAGGAAGAAACAGCTGTGAATGTGGAGAGAAAGGCATAAGAAAAGGAAGAAGTAAGGAGGAAAGAAGAAGGCAGAGAGGGAGGAGAGGAGGGAAGGAAGAGGTGAGGAGAGAGAAAAAGGAGGAATGATATACAGAAGTGACAAAGAGGGAGAAGGAAGGGAGAGGGGAGAGAAAATGGGGAGAAAAGAGGAAATGAGATAAAGAAAAGAATGGAAGAGAGAGAGAGAGAGAGAGGGGGGGGGTACGCGGAATGGGAGAGTGAGGTAAAAATAAGGCAGCAGGAACATGGAACCAACCACACACACACACACACACACACACACACACACACACACACACACACACACACACTGAAAGGTCACACAAGGCAAACCATACTGGATATCTAGCACAGTGATCTTTTAGCACCAAGGTCAAGCAACAGGATTCCTCTCGTCTGACGCAAAAAGATGTTAGGTCAGAGGATTTACGAATGTGCTTGCCGTACAGCGAAAAGGGAAATTTTAGTATTAAGGTAAAGGTCATTTTAAGGCCGTTTGACTCTAGGGACTTTTCACCACGGCGGATAAATGGCAAATACAGATACTTTAGGGGATGGCAGATAAAGACAGATACTTTTTTTTTTCTAAGGCAGATTAAGGGTTAAGATATAATTTTTACCTCGGCAGATAAATGTTAAAAATATCCTTTTCTTATCAGAGATTTCGTGACACATCTCCTTAAGCGACTTATCCTTGTACATGTTATTGATTCCAACTATACGTCACTATTAAAGCCATTTATATAACATGCAAAAGACGCTAAGGTATAATATGCAGAATCAATCACTTAAGAAGGGGTTGTTAAGAACTCTCCGAGACGACTTACAGTAAGGACTAAACAAAAATTATCTCACAAAAACTGTCCGTTCTTCGCAGCATTATAAGTTACTTAGATGGAGATGAACTGGAGAATGTAGTAGTAGTAGTAGTAGTAGTAGTAGTAGTAGTAGTAGTTGTTAGTTGTTGTTGTTGGTGTTATAACAGTTATCGCTCAAGGTTCATCTGAAATGTGAATCCAAGGGACTGATACAAATAACAGAGGGATCGAAACAGCGTCTTTCACACAACAGCCTGTAGACGAGTCTGAGCCAAGCTGAGAGAAGTATAATCAGGATCCTTTTAAACTTTGCGAGCGTGAGACAAGCGAGTCGAGCAAACTTGTCCCGAGGAAGCCTAAATAAAACATCAACACTCACGGTACTGATCGAGCCAGACAATGCTACAATCCTGTCCACGAAAGTTCCAAAGAGATAGTAGTCGCTCTGTGTTCATCTGAGGGAACTGGACCACACTCACAGGCGTATACTGGCTGGACAAAATACCTGAGTCTACTGAGTGACGGAAATGGTATACTCGGCCTGCTGTCATTTGCCGGAAGTTTGCCTCTGTCTCAAGCACCTGAATACTAGGTTGTGTTTACACCTACTTCGATGAGCCTTCGTTATGGGGTGGGAATGAATCTCCTTGGTTACTGCTGGTCAAATCAATCTTCCTCCTGTCTGACTACACTTGGCCACCAACTGAACTAAAAGAGGCTGGGGATCTTCGTCTAAAATTAGTAGCAGTAATAGTAGTAGTAGCAGCATTAGTAGTAGTAGTTGCTGTTGTTGTTGTTATAGGCCTAGGTTCATCAGAATGTGAACCCAGAAAACTGCAGGCTCAAGATGCCCTCCTCCTTTTGGGGGATAGGGAAGTGAAGGGCGTTTGTACAGCCAGGTAGTGGAGCCACCCAGTTATATCAGTGCCACCACATGAAGGCGACCTCTCCAGCATCCGTAAACGCACTGTACCTTAGACCCTTTTTCAGCCCTGCAACTGTATGATATTGGTATGTCTGGTTATATAAGGTGAGAGGTGGCTGTCGCGTGGTTTGGGGAAAGGGTGTGAAGAAGGGGAAGACCAGTACTAAGTAATTCATCCCAACCCTTACTACACTACACTAAGCAAAAGGTTGAATGTACTCGTATGTCAACTCTCTCTCTCTCTCTCTCTCTCTCTCTCTCTCTCTCACGCAGACAGCCAATATTCATGCCGGCCTCGGGGGAACGCAAGACTGAATATATGTGTAACGTTGTCTGTATTTCTTCACAATTAATCCTAAACTCTCTCTCTCTCTCTCTCTCTCTCTCTCTCTCTCTCTCTCTCTCGGCTGATTATAGATGCAAATTAACTGACACACACACACACACACACACACACACACACACACACACACACACACACACACCGTCAGTAAAGTGAACTGTATTGTGAGAGGGATAAACAGGAACTTCATTGAATTAGCATTAGGATATTGTCATTACCCTCACAATACCACTCCAAACCACACTGCCACCTGACCACCAGCGGAGAGAGAGAGAGAGAGAGAGAGAGAGAGAGAGAGAGAGAGTCATCACCTGGACCTCATTACTTCTTGGTGGACAAATGAATTCGATATCAGGTAGCCATCTTGACACTATCTATCTATCTATTGCCAGACGCCTCAATCCCGCTTGGGATGGCCACAAACAAATCGCCTCCAAGTCGCCCTGTCCCCCGCCATTTCACTGCCCTGCTCCCAACTCACACCCCCCTCTCTCATATACCTCTCCACCCCATCCCTCCATCTCATCCTCGGCCTCCCCCTCCCTCTTCCCCCCTCCACCTCACTCACATACACTCTCTTCGTCAGTCTTTCACCCTCCATCCTCTCCACATGGCCAAACCACCTCAGTGTGTTCCTCATTACGCTTCCTATCACATCCACATCACAACGCTCCTTTATATCCTCATTCGTCAGCCTGTCTCTCCATGTGACTCCACAGCCTCCTCTTAAATAACTCATTTCCACTGCTCTCACTCGACTTGTGTCCTTCCAGCAACGTCCAAGCTTCACTTCCATACGTTAGAGCTGGTATCACAATGCTGTCATGTAGTAACTTTTTCACTTCCATGCTCACTTCCCTGTTTCTTATCACTGCTTTCAAAGAACCAGCAACCTTTCTTCCCTGCTGTACCCTTTCAAGCACTTCACACTCCAAACCTCCATCCTTACTCATCACACTACCCAAGTACTTAAACGTACTCACATTTTCCAATTCCTCACCATCCAACCTCGCTGTACATTCACTGACTTCACCTCTCTCAAAGACCATAACTTTATTCTTCCCTACATTCACCTTTAGACTCCGTTTCTTACACACACTCCCAAACTCATCCACCAAGCCTTGCAGCTCCCCTTCGTCTTCACTCAACAACACAGTATCATCTGCAAACAACACTACAGGGAGTTTCCAAACACTATCCTCTCTCACCAGGGCCACTCCAACATCCACTATCCTACCTTGTACCTATTTTATTACCCCATCCATGTACAGATTGAACAACCATGGAGACATGACACATCCCTGTTTCAACCCAACTTTCAAAGAGAAAAATTCACTTAGTTCACCATCCACACGCACCGCAGCCTTCGCACCATCGTACATACTCTTCACAGCATTCAACAACTTCCCATCTACTCCATATATTCTTAACACTTTCCACAATCCTTGTCTATCCACCCTGTCATATGCTTTCTCCAAATCCATGAAAGCTGCATACACCTTCTTTCCCTTCTCTAGAAACTTTTCCACTAAAGATCTAAGAATGAATATCTGATCTACACAACCTCTTCCCTTCCTAAAGCTTCCCTGTTCTTCTCCAACTAATTTCTCTGTTCTTTCTCTAACTCTGTCAGTAAGTATCCTTCCATACACTTTTCCTATTATACTAAGAAGACAAATACCCCTATGATTACCACATACTTCTTTTTCCCCTTTTCCTTTGTACAAGGGAATAATTATACCTGACTTCCAATCCTCCGAGACTCTACCTTCCTCCCAGGCCAATCTGCACATCTTCCACATCCATTCTACTACTATCTCTCCCCCATGCTTCAGCATTTCACCACACACTCCATCAAATCCTGGGGCTTTCCCCGATTTAACTTTCTTCATTGCTTCCACAACTTCTATCCTACTGATTTCTTCCTGTCTTCTCATCTCCCTCCTTCTCCCAGCCATTCTCCAGTCACTTATACTTGCATTACTTCCATCCTCTATGTTCAACAATTCCTTAAAGCGTTCTCTCCATCTGTTCACTTTTTCTCCCTTCTCCACTAGTGATCTACCATTTTTATCTTTTACTCCCCTGCTAACTTCACTTCCACCCTGTCTTGACACCTGGCGCTTAATTGAATACGGAAGTGGCTTTGATAAAGCATGGGAGGGCCACAGCAAAAACCCTCTAGCAAAAACTCTCCCTTCTTAGCAGCTTTAAACGTTACTTAGATGGAGTGGAGAATGTAGTAGTAGTAGTAGTAGTAGTAGTGGTAGTAGAAGTAGTAGTAATAGTAGCAGTAGCTCCAGGATCATCTCAAATGTGAACCCAGTGGACTACACGCTGAAACTGTCCTCGTATAATCCACCATCCTCAAGTCTATGGGACAGGGAGGGAACTACCAGACGTTTGTATAACTGGGTAGTGATGCCACACAGTTGTATCGAAGCCACCACGTGAAGATGTTCCTCTACTATATATCTGACACAGATACAACTATTGCCATAGTTCGGCCGGGATTTGAACCTGGGTCCACTAGGTCAGCAGGCCACCTCTCTACCGAATCAGCAACCACCTCCTATACCCAGTTAGAGACAGAACCCCTTAGCAGGGAAAATGGTTAGTGAAAGCCATGTCTAACCCCTCCTGTTCATAAAGCCACTCCCGAACTGTATGAAATCGTCTGAAGGAAGCCAGGATAAATATCAAACATACGTCATATGCTGAAGGGGTGAACATCAAGGCGGAGGGTCTTCGTGTAACGTCGTTCTTTAATATCTTCCAACCAACCCATTTCTGACACTCTAGTATTATTCTGTATGCCCTATATTCAAATTATGTCGACATCAGAATTAAAGAAAAGCCTCGGGCCCTATTAGGCCGCTCAGCACTTGTTCAAATTTGATCCGTTTTTGAACCAAACTTCGCTATGGAGCAAATGCTTTGCAGCCTCATAGGGCCGCAAAGCATTGGCCAAACGAGAGGAGTTTCTGGAACAGCTACTACGACTACCGCCGCCACGACCACCACCACAGCAACTACCATCACGACCATCATCATCAAAGCTACCACTGCCACCACCACCATCATCATCACGGCTACCATCAACAGCAACACGTCCATCACCACCAACATCACAGCTACCACCACCACCACCACCACCACCACCATAGCTACCATCAACACCACCACGTCCACCACGA
>NC_137000.1:8359130-8386630 GCF_032717465.1 Coenobita brevimanus | reverse complement strand
CCCCAGATACGCTTTTGTAGGTGCTGCAATAATCGATGGAAGTGACGCTCATAAAACTCTACGGTTCTTACTTGACATATTTCACCCTTCAAAAATGTAACCCACAGTGAGTGAGCGAGTAAGTAAAGTAAGGGAGTGAATGAGTGAAGCAGTTAGAGACACACTGAATTTGGACGTTTTCATGGATATGTCATGAAAAAAAATCTGGAAGCAAGGCGAGGAAAATGAAGAATGTAATATAAGCTAAACGGAAAAGGGAAATGAAAGACGAGAGTTTCCACAATGGTAAAGAGGAAAGAGGAGTGGACAAAGAGACGAGCTGAGAACTGGGTGATGCAAAAACAAATCAAGCGAAGTAAAAGAAAGAGCAAGGGGAAAAAGTGTGTTAAAAGTACTGGAAAGGGAAACAGAAAGACAAAAACATGGGAAAAACAAAAGGAAAAGAACAGACCGGCATGGTGGAGGTGGAAGGGAACAGGAAGGAGGAATAAATAAAAAAATGACGGAAACGAAAAAATAAAGGCAGTGAGAAGAGGAAGAAGAAATAATTAGGTTAGAAAATTAAAGGAAGGTGTAGATATTTAATGACAAAAATAAAACGGCGCTTGAAGTGAGACGTGGAATCATGAAACAGAAATAAAACGAACGAGAAAAACTAAAGACAAGTAGGCAAAAGGTAAATGAAAAAAATATGGGAAGACGCGAGGTATGGAAGGACAAGAAAGAAGGAAGGAAGGACGTTAAGATGACGAGGGCAATAGAGAAGAACATAAGAAAAGTAATCGAAAAGAAGAAAGAGGCGTTTGAAAAATGGAAGATTAAAACACTACAAAAAGATCAAACAAAATCGAGAAATGTAAGAATAGGAAAGAGGAGTAAAGAAATTAAGATGAAACTGGAAATAAAAGGGAGAGCGACGGAAAAATGAACGATGGAAGCTTTAAAACTGATGTAACAAAAAATAAAGAGTAATAAACAGTAAGCTAAACGAGAAAGACAAAAAGGGTAAAAACAAAAGGAAAATAAGGGAGTAAAAAGAAAAAAAAAAGGGGGTAAAGACAAGGCACTGAAATGAAAAAAAAAAAAGATAAAAGAATAGCAAAACATACACAATAAAGTAAACGCAGAAAAGAGGATTGGAAAACCAGATAAACAAACACACGCGCGCGCGCGCGCGCGCGCGAGAGAGAGAGAGAGAGAGAGAGAGAGAGAGAGAGAGAGAGAATGCAGCATAAAAAAAAGCGAGAGAAATAAAAAGGTGAAAAAACAGGAATAAGGAAAAAAACATAAAAAAGCGAGACAAGAAGAGAGAAAAGAGTAGGAAGAAGAGAGAGAGAAAGTAAAGGAGCTAAAAATAAGAATAAAAAAAATCAAATAACAGAGTAGATAACAATTTAGAATAATAATAAATACAAATAAAGTGACACGGCAGACGAGGAAAGAGAAAGGGAAGACCTGAAACTAAGAGGAAAGGGAAGTAAAAAAAAAGTAAATTAAAGGAGAAAGCTTAAAGAGAGAAAGCATAAACAGAGAAAGCGGGAAAGATGAGCAGGTAAAAAGATGAAGATTAAAAGAAAGGAAGATGGCGAGGGAAAACAGAAGAAAAGGGAGGTGAGAGAAAAAGTAAAGACGAAACAGAAAATAAAGACAAGGAAAAGAAATTAAAAAGACGCGAAACGTGGACACACATCAGGGGGGAAGGAAAAGATAGTATGGCGATGAAAAAGAAATGAACCAAGAATGAGAATTGAGACAGATTTAGAACAGGGAAGAAACAGAATAAAAAGGGCAGGCATGCAAAAAAATAACAAAAAAAGATGAGAAACACAGCTACAAACACGACAGGGGGAAGGAAAAGTTAAGGTGGTGAAAAAGAAATGAAGGGAGAATGAGAAAGTAATGAGAAGAGATTCAGGTTAGGAATGTGAAGGAGTCGACAAAAGATAAAAGGAAGATAAGATGCTTGGAAGAAGAAATAAAGAAAGGAGGAGGGAGAAATTGAAAAAGGAAATGAAACTTTTAACAATGAAATAAAAGGAAAAGAGAATAGACAAAAATAAGAAAAGTTAAAAGATAAACTAAGAAGAGAGAGAGAGAGAGAGAGAGAGAGAGAGAGAGAGAGAGAGAGAGAGAGATGCTGAAAAAGGAATGAAGAGAAATAAGGAAAAGAGGAAGAAGTAGAAATTGAAAGAAAATGAAAAAAAAAAAACAGACAATGAAGTATAAAAAGACAAAAAATGAGAGAGAGAGAGAGAGAGAGAGAGAGAGAGAAATTGAAAGAGAGAGAAATGAAGTATAAGCAGACCAATAGTAAGAAAAATTGAGAAAAAAAAGAGAGTGGAAATAGGAAAGGCGCGAAAAAAAAGATGGGGGGAGGGGAAACGCGGCACTAAGATGATGAAAAAGAAAGGAACAGAAACAGAGAAAGGAGGCAAAGAAAATTGAAAGAGAGAGGGGGAAAGAGGCACAAGGAGTATAAAAAGAGTAAAAAAAAGAGGAGATGCGAGGCGTGGAAAGAGAAGAGAGGGGGAGGAAAGGACACTAAGATGATATGCAAGGAAAGTTCTCGGGTCGGAAGAAGGCAATTGGGTCCTCGAGGTGGTCCAATATCAATAAATAAGGTCAGAGGGGGGAAATCTCGGGCGAATACGTGAGTCCCCCCTCCCCTTCTCTTCTCTTACCCCCGTTTTCTCCCCTTCTCTTTTTTTTTCCCCTGCTCTCTCTCTCCGTCTCTGTCTCTCTCTCTCTCTTCTCTTACTCCCGTTTTCTCCTCTTTTTTTCCTTGCTCTCTCTCTCTCTCTCTCTCTCTCTCTCTCTCTCTCTCTCTTCTCTTACTCCCGTTTTCTCCTCTTTTTTTCCTTGCTCTCTCTCTCTCTCTCTCTCTCTCTCTCTACTATGAGTGAGAGAGAGTGGACTAGGAGTGAGGGGAGGAGAGAAGAGGGAGAAAAGGGAGAGAGAAGAGGGAAAGGAGGGAAGTGGAGAGGTAAAGGAAGGAAGAGACAAAGGAAAGTGGAAGAGAGAAAAGAGAAGAGGGAAAGAAAGGGTGAGGAGAGAGAGAGAGAGAGAGAGAGAGAGAGAGAGAGGAGAAAGAAAAAGGAGGGAATGGAAGGGGTGAGCAGAGGAGAGGGAAGGAGAGAGATACAAGAATTCTCTCTCTCTCTGCATTATGAATAAGGCGTGTGTGTGTGTGTGTGTGTGTGTGTGTGTGTGTGTGTGTGTGTGTGTGTGTGTGTGTGTGTGTGTGTGTGTGTGTGTGTGTGTGTGTGTGTGACAGACAGACAGACAGACGGGAACATGTACAAAACAAATACAGGGAGAAATGAAGTCAGAGAGAGAGAGAGAGAGAAGGAGAGAGGGTGGGGGGCGGAAAGGGGAGATAGCGAAATCGGATAAGACAGAGGGAGGAAAAGAGATGAAAGGGAGGGAGAGAAAAAAGGGAGGGAGGAGGAGAAGGGAGGAACTGAATGTAATGAAATAAAGTGAGAGAGAGAGAGAGAGAGAGAGAGAGAGAGAGCAAATAAAGGGAGCGAATATACTTCAAAGGAATAGAAAGCAAGAAGGGGGAAGGCAGGGAAAGGGAGGAAGGAAGGAAAAACAAACAACGGAGGGAAGGAGGAAGGAAGGGAGAAAAGGAAGGAAGGGAGAGAAGGAGGGAGGGAGACGAAAGATGGAAGAGATGGGAGAGGGAGGAAGGGAGAGAGTAGCTCATTGGGAAAGAAAGAAGAAAGTGAGGGAGAGAGAGATAAGGAGAAGAGAAGGAAGAAAAGGGAGAAGAAGGAACGAAAAGTGAAGGAAGGAAAGCAGGAAGGAAGGAAGGAATTTACAAAAGGAAGGAAAACATGAAAGAAGAGAAAGGAGAGGGGAGAGGAACATAAAGATACGGAGAGGAGTAAAGGTAAGAAATAAAGAACAGGAAGAAAAGATGGAAGGAAGGACTAGGAAGGAAGAGGAAAAAAGGTAGAAGGAAACAGGGAGTGAGAGGACAGAGGGTAAAGAGGAAGTGAGGGAGAGGAGAGGGAGAGGGGAGATAAGAAGACAAGTTAGGAAGAGAGAAACGGGGAGAATGGCAGAGAGAGAGAGAGAGAGAGAGGAATAGCATAGATTGACGGGAGATCTCGCCTTTCAAGCAGCTCGGCTCCCTTAGGTCTCCCCACTCCCCTCCCCATCATCCTCCCAACTCCCTTTCCATCACCCCCATCCCTCCCCATCATCCCCCCAGCTCCCCTTCCATCACCCCCACCCCTCCCCATCATCCTCCCAGCTCCCCTTCCATCACCCCCACCCCTCCCCATCATCCTCCCAGCTCCCCTTCCATCACCCCCAACCCTCCCCACACCACAGAAGGTTTCGGTAATATCACACGCTTCGGCCCCTCACCCAGCCAGGCACCGCAAACCGAAAGTCATCTGAGAAATATTTATCATTTTAAACAACAACTTTAAGCGATATATGCACTATTTTACGTTAGATATTATTTTACGTGATCTAAATTACGCTAAATATCTTTTACATGTACGCGGTATTATTTTCCGATACTTAATTATAAGCGATTAAATTATTTTAAGCGATATACGATTTCACGCGATCTATTATTTTACATTAGGTATAATTTTGCGCGATTCATTACACTATATGCGATGCTAAGCGATATACGAACTTACGCAATAAGTGGATTGTTACCTGCGCGGTGAGACGTCAGGTACAGGAGCAGTGCGTGTTTACTTGTTCCTCTTTTTGTTCTTGGAGAAGATTTTGAGAGGAAGAGCCAACTTACAACTCAGGTTGCGAAAAGTTTCACTGACGAAGTGGGTGGTTACTGTCTCCCTTGAGCAAGGGGACGGGTGTGTGCGTGTGTGAAGGTCACAGCCTTGCCCTTAGATCGGACTATATGAGATCTCAGCTCCCTTCCGGGAGGGTAAAAGCTGACGATCACGACCATCAAGTGATCCTGAGTGACCTGGTGGTGAATTACACACACACACACACACACACAATCTGAGACTTCCATCTTTTCCTTGCCAACGCCGCCCCTCTTACCTTCAAAGGACGTACTCTTCCCTCCCAACCTTACTACTTACCACCGTTTTAGCCCCTCTCGCCCACCCCACCCACTCCTTTCTGCCCAACCCACCCATTCTTTGCTCCTCCTCCACCTCTGACTACCACCACTACCAACATCACCACCACTAACATCACAACACCATCATCACCATTATCACCTTACTAACCAACACAACGATGCCACTACTACCAACCACCACCACAACAACAACAACACAAATGGCATCAACCAAGAATTATATCACAACCACCACAATTACAACATAACGAACACAACCATACCATCACCACCAGCGCAAAAACATCAACCACCATAACAATAACAACCACACTTACCACCACAACAACCACACTCGCCACCACCACCAAAACAATAACAAAAAGCAATATAAGTTGATTCCGCATAAACTTCTCCGCAAATTGTACGACTCTAGTTCGCAAGCACAATGATCCGAGTTCCAGAGTTCGCAGGCAAATCCCACACTCTATACAGTGCTACGTGTTCGCATAAGACTCACCACAGACACACACACACACACACACACACACACACACCAACTCTCTTTTCACCTAGCCACCCTCCCTACACACACCCTTACCCTCATCCCCATCCTCACCCTCCCTCCACCCTATCCTCAATTACATCCCCCCTCCAACATCCACCTCCCTTACCCCCCACCCTAATCCCCACCCTCCTCCACCCAACCCCTACCCCTCACCCTCAACCCCAACACTCACCTCACTATCTCTCCACCTCAACACCCACGCCATTCTCCAACTGTACACACACACACACACACACACACACACACACACACACACACACACACACACAGAGTCCACGTGGAAACCGAACTTTGGCAACACAAACCAATTCAGTTTTCCGTATCATCTTCTGCATCAGTAGTTTGCTTGGGTACTCAATTTTGCCTACATCGTTTCATTTTTTATACTTCCTGTTTATTATTCTTTAGTGCATCAGATTCCCAAATTTTGCATTCATCGTCTAATCTTTTCTTTTTTGGTCTTTTCTATATTCTTCAATCAGTTATAACTCAAAATTTGGAAGCCGCTATTTCCTTACTCTTTTATATTTCAGGTCGACACAAACTAAATTTTGCTCGTCATCTATATTCATTTTACTGTAACTTGGCCTAAACTGCCATCTCACCATCGTGAATGCTGAGTTACGTCAATAAATAAACGGTAGAATATATGGTGCTTGTCACGAAGAAGTGCCATGGAAAGGACGTAGAGCCACTGTATTCCTGCCACTGGGCTACGTAAAATAAGGTGCAAAAGGACGAAAATCTTGGCTAAGTTAAAGTAGAAAGAGTACAGTATCTTATCTTCTTTTCCTTATCCCTTGTTAGTTTCTCTACATCCGTTACAGTCCATCTTAGGCCCACTATAGGACTGAACATTCTTCTTGAAGGGGGAGTGACAGCCAGAAGCAACCCTTCCCATGCTGGCGAAGCGCAGCCAAGGGATGGGTGTTTCTAGGTGTGTGTGTGTGTGTGTGTGTGTGTGTGAGAGAGAGAGAGAGAATCTGCACATGCATGTGCTGGAACTGACAGGGTGCAAACAAACCCAAGCATATGGAGGACATCACCACCAGCACCCACCTTGAATGACCACCAACCTTGGGGCTCGAACCCTGGACTCGGGGCACACGCACGGCAAGACAAGTATGCTACCGATCGCGTCAGAGCAGCTGCAGTTAGTTCCAGAGGCGGGTTATTTGCAGACACCGATAGAGAGTGGTCAATTCTGGAAGCGCGGAGCATCCTTTGGTCCCTGTCAGCATATCCCAGTGGAGTGTCTGGCTTGTTGAGGTGATAGTGTACGGGGAGAGATGAGGGGAAGGAGGGTAGAAGAGAGGAAAGTGGAGATGAATGGAGGAGACACGAGGAAAGAGGAGACAGATGGAGGGTAGAAATGAGGGAAGAGGAGATAGAAGGAGGGTAGAAAAGTGAAAGCAGATGGAGGGTACAGGAGATGGAAGAGGAGATGGATGGAAGGTTGAAGTGAGGGAAGAGGGGATAGATGGAAGGTAGAAGAGCGTGAAGAGGAGACAGATGGAGGGTAGAAGTGAGGGAAGAGGAGACAGACTCAGAGTAGACGTCAGGCAACAAAAGGACGAAATTCCGGGCCAAGTTAAGTTGAAACAGGTAAAGGACATTTCGTATACTGTTTTGCATTTAACACACTGACTGAGGATAGAGAGGGACGCCTTCACGTGGTGGCACCGATATGGCTGGACGGATCAACTGCCCGGTAACACAAACATCCCTAATCTCTCACCCTATCCCCTGAGAGGCGTATGGTGGACTGCCGGAGAAGGGTAGTTTCATCATACAGTTACCTGGGTTCAAAGTCAGAGGAACCTGGGGCTGTATTACTACTACTACTACTACTACTACTACTACTGCTACTACTACTACTACTACTGCTACTACTACTGCTACAAACTACTTCTACAACTACTACTACAATTACAAACTACTACTACTACTATTACTACTACAAATTAAACTACTACTACTACTACTAAAACTCAGACTCACAGGACTCACTCTAATGCTGAATAAAATCGCTTGGTGTTAACTGGAATACAGCGCTAGAGTTGCCCTGGCCATGAAAGGGTTAATTAAGACGGTATCAACACCCTCAGCCTCTTTACACTCACTCTCACCTGTATAAAACCGCCTGGTCTTAGGAGTAACAGAACACTGGAGTTACCCCGACAATGAGAGGGTTATGCAGCACGGATCACAAAAACAATGTACAGTACATAGTTTCAATAATGTAGAAATGTGTGTGTGTGTGTGTGTGTGTGTGTGTGTGTGTGTGTGTGTGTGTGTGTGTGTGTGTGTGTGTGTGTGTGTGTGTGTGTGTGTGTGTGTGTGTGTGTGTGTGTGTGTGTGTGTGAAGCTGAAATCCAAACTGTTCCAAACACAAATATTCTCTTCACAAATGCTGACCCGAAAGCATGAGAATTCCAGTTTGAAGAAGAGACTGTAAAAATATCCTTCTAAATACCCATTTTTTTTTTTTTTATGATCGATTTATTTATTTATTTATTTTTTTTTTTTGGGGGGGAAAGCTGGAGATAAATGGATTTTCATAAATGACAGAAGGTGTAATTTTTAAGTGGCTGTACGGCAGAGAACTTTTTTGTTTTAATCCTTGAATGGCTTAGTGAATCTTTTCTATTTCTCCCTTTTATAATGACAGAGTACTTCGCATCTACCTGACAGGTACGGTTTTCTCCTTTCGTATTTGAACGTCAGAGTAATTTTTGGAACTGCAGTATTTTCCTTTGTGTGTGTCAACTGAAGACAATGATTTTTTAAAAGTGAAATTTTCTGTAACCAAATGACAAAGACAGCATTTTTTTTTTAAGTGACTCCTCATGTGACTGACCGGCAATGTAATTTATTTCTTATAAATGAAAGAGAATGGAATTTTACGCTTTTAACTAAAGGGCAATGCTTTTTTTCTTTTCTCTCTCCTATAAATGTCAGAGAATGGAATTGGAAGCTTTTAACTGACATGTAAGGTAATCTGATTCTCTTACAAATAATATATGAGAATGGAATTTTTTGCTTATACATGACAGGTACAGGCACATGCAAAAGTTCGGCGCTTCTCTGCTGGCCGTGGCAATGGGAGGTGCTACAGGAACTATTTTTTTTTTTTAATGTGACAGCAATATGAAGCACACAACAAAAGTCCATGAGGAGGAAGGATACTCTGCCTTGTGCTGGGAGGAATGAGAACCACGGAAGGCACGACACAGGAGTTGCCAGAGGACTTTTGCTCATGCCTGTACCGCAGGTTAACCCTCTCATGGTGGCGCCGTTTCTAGTCCTTTATTCGAGCTGCCTCCAGACGATTTTATTCATGAGGGGGTGGGGGGATTCTCAAGCTAAGGGGCTAGGTGTTCTCACTGCCCTCTTCACTACAAAAGGTCTCCCGGAAACTGAATAAAATCGTCTGGAGGCGGCGGCGGCAGCAACCCATGGTCCTATGAATGTGAACCTGATAGACTGTTAGCCAAAGTTTCCCTTCTTACTCAATCCACCTTCTTCCTCAGTCCACCATCTGCCTCGGTCCACCATCTGCCTCAGTCCACCATCTTCCTCAATCCACTATCTTCCTCAGTCCACCATCTTCCTTTCGGGCAACATGGAGGGGACTGAAGGACGTTGCAATAACCAAGGCAACGTTACCATCCTGTCATGTCGATGCCACTACCTGAAGGCGTCCCTCCCCAGCACCTTGCAAGAATAAATCAACAGCCTGATTCAAATAACATGGTCTGACCTTTCATATACACACCCCTAACCTTTCATGTATGTGGCCTTGAACTTTACTACAAATAACCCTGACTTCTCATGATATGAATAACCCCCTTAACCCCTTCGCTGGAGAGGGACGCCTTCGTACGGTGGCAGTGGTACACGCGGTCGACTCAACTGCTTGGTTATACAAACGTCCCTCAATTCCTGCCCTATCCCCCGAAAGGAGAATGGTGGTCTGGAGGAGAAGGAAACCATATGCCTGCTGCTGCTACTACTACTACTACTACTACTACTACTGCTACAACCCCTTCAATACGGTGACGTCTTTTTCACCGTACTCAAGGTACCACAAGACGATTTTACGAAACTCAGGAAAGATCTCCAGTAGTGAGGGGGTTGACTGAGGCTCTATCAAACCCCTAAAGTACATCTCCCCTCAGCTGAATAAAATCGTCTGGGGATGGCAAGAATAAAAACAACAGCTGTGTCACCGTCTGAAGGCGCTAAGAGGTTCATGTTCAGGTATTTTCACCTCCAGTGTCTCTTAACCTGGGAAGAAGAAATCGATTAAACGGGGGTGCTGAGAATGGGGTTGCTGTCAAGGGCACTATACTCCGTCCACCTTAACTAGGCGTAAAACTGCCGTCTCTCCATCTTAAGTACTGAGCTGTCAGAATTGATTAACACAACAAAATGCTGCTAGTAACGAAGAAGTGCTATGCAATGGGTGCTGAGCCAGAGTACTGTCTTATTCTGCCACTGAGCTACAGGAAATGAGCGCCAAGAGACGCCAATTTCCGCCAAGTCAAAGTGAATGCCCTATACCATACACTGCCACCCCACCTCAAGGAAGCTCCGTCTCTTTGTCTGTCTGTCTATGTTAAACCGTGAATTTCATCCGGGGTGGCTCTATGAATCACAGTGTTCAGATTATTTTGCAAGCAGGTGGGTAGTGAGTATCGCCTTTCTCTCCCTTACAAGAATGCAGTGGTTCTCATGCAGTAAAAATCCTGGCCGGTATTCGTGAGTTCCGTGTCCAGAGGGATGTATTCCACCAAGATTAAGAGAATTACCTGGCTGAAAATTCTGAAGAAGTGCACATCCTACTTCTGTGGTAAATGGCAGACACCTTCAGCCACTTTAATGACCTCGGATGACCTCAGATAGTCCACGCAAAGCACAGATGCCATTGGTCTTGTGGTGAATGTATAGACCTCCAAGAATGTGTAGAGTACGGGAAGGAAATATTCAGAGTTTTCCTATCCTGAGCCAGAAATTGAGGGATGAGGCAGTTAACCCCCGACTCGTTGAAACCATTGTTCCTCGCCTCCCACGCGTCAAAACCACCACGACACGGTACGGTACTCTCCCAAGGACAGTACACCTTCAGAATAGACTCGGCAGCTCCTCCTGGCACAAGAGCTACGAAAACAGCCTGAAGGTGGCGTTCATCGATCTGTTGTTGAACTGGAGTCATGGCACAATATCCCCTACGCTATTGTGGTCCTGGAGTGGCAAAAGTAGGCCTGGAGATGACAAATTCCACTCCACCCGCCTCATTGGTATAAAAAGACATCCTCCACTACCCTCCAGACCAAAGCAAAACACGAGCACTGCCAACAAGGAAAGCAGATCAAAAATATGAGTGTCCCTGGCGTCCTACTACCTCTTCCTTAGCGATTTATTTCACTTACTAGACCTTATTACTCTCTCTTATGTTGTTACGGTCTTTTTCATATCAATTTCGACTGCATAAATACCAGAAGAAAATATATTAGTGTCCAATAAACTAAGGGTGCATTTTCCTTGCTATAAACAGTACTCGTAACCTCCTTCACCAACGAGAAATCGACATTATGCCTCGAATCGTGAAATCTGTCGCACAAAATTAGGAGTGGAATGAAAACTGAGGAGTCTTTTTTTTTTTTTTTTTTTTTTGTGCCCTTCGTTCTATGCTTGAGTGTGTTTCTGCGAGGTTGCTTTTTTTTCTTCCCTTTTCTGTCTTTTCTTTTTTCCTGTCTTCTTTCCCTGAGTGCGTTTCTGTCATTTTTTAGTCTTGTTCTTCGTCTTTTCTACCTGGATCATTTTTTCTTTTTTTTAATCCACTTTCTTCTTTAGTGATTCAACAAAAAATACTGTCAAGGAGTATTTTTACTTTCTTTACTTCATCCCAGTTGTATTATACGATATACAGCCTATGTCTACAGTTAAAAATATAGGCAACGCTACGCTGTTGCAACTCTCCACCTAACCAAGCACATTTTTTTTTTCCCCCCCCACCTCCCTGCACACCTAACCAAGCACATAACGACCCCACATCTTTTCTTTTAACGGTGTGGGTAAGGAGAACACATGGAGAACACATAACCTGGGACCTTCAAATTCTCTGCACAGATCGCATTGAAATATCTATCTATCTATCTGTATATAAAGAAAAAAAACTGCTTAAGGCACAGCACTCTACCTAACAAAGGCACCAGTTCACTATAAGACACATAACTGTGTGAAATTTCATGACAATAATGAATATTTTCTGAGGTCTGGTCCGGAAACGAAATCTCTATGCCCGGCCAGCCGGCCTAGGCCCAGCTCTACAGACGGACATCTATTGATCCCAGTGATAATAACACCCTCCTCTAACTCCCGTCAGGTGGAGATTAAAAATGAAGGTGTGCCGGACCGCCTCCACCACGCTACGGGGGCAGCTGACGTTGGAAACCGAAAAAAGAAAGTAAGAATGACGCAGAAGATGAAGAAAAACTGCTGTAAGGCTTTACTCCACCGAACACCAGATGCTTTTATTCAGCTGAGAGCATGTCACTGAAACCTGAGTGAAGGTAATGGCACCATTATCCCCCTCAAAGTCGGTACAACTTTATTATTCTAGTGTAGTTACTTCAGACGATTTTATTCAGCTGAGAGTGAGCATAGGAATCCGAAAGTGTTAATCCTGCCGCCATTACCCCTTTTAAGGTCGGGACAACTTGTATTCTATTCCAACTAACGCCAAACGATTTTATTCAGCTTATTGTGTGCGTAGATGATAATGTTAATACTCACCATGAACCTGCCCAGATAAAAAAAAATAATAATAATCTAGCACTATGTTCCGGTCACCCCTATGCAATTTTATTCTGCAGCGAACGACAAAAAAGAAAAAAAGAAAAGAAAAGAAAGAAAAGAAGATAAAGAAACATTAAGCCTGCAGGTAAATACAGGTGTAACTGCGTCAATCCCGGTGAGGCCCTGACAGCAGATCCCAGCCTGACCTTTCGGATATATACTAAGTCCTTAAAAACAGTACAACGTCAAGCTGGTTTCTGTGGAGTGATTGAAGGCACGGGGTTGTTATCATCGCCATCCCCTCACCACATGAAGTTTCTCTCTCTCTCTCTCTCTCTCTCTCTCTCTCTCTCTCTCTCTCTCTCTCCATAAGAATATTTGCCGGGGGAGGTGAGGGACAAGAGGAGGAAGTAAATATTAAGCAAACTTCTGCCCAAGACTGTAGAGGACGATCAAAACCCTCTCCTAAGACATAAATTTCCAGGATGAACTGGTAACTAAGACAATATTTCCAGGATGAACTCGTAACTAAGACAATATTTCCAGGATAAACTCGTAACTAAGAC
The DNA here is from genome assembly GCF_032717465.1 of Coenobita brevimanus. Classification (NCBI taxonomy): domain Eukaryota; kingdom Metazoa; phylum Arthropoda; class Malacostraca; order Decapoda; family Coenobitidae; genus Coenobita; species Coenobita brevimanus. The sequence goes on along the minus strand of NC_137000.1, from coordinate 8,373,633 downwards.
AATATTTCCAGGATGAACTCGTAACTATGACAATATTTCCAGGATGAACTCGTAACTAAGACAATATTTCCAGGATGAACTCGTAACTAAGACAATATTTCCAGGATGAACTCGTAACTAAGACAATATTTCCAGGATGAACTCGTAACTAAGACAATATTTCCAGGATGAACTCGTAACTAAGACAATATTTCCTGGATGGACTCGTAAATAAGACAATATTTCCAAGATGAACTCGTAACTATGACATTATTTCCAATCGTAACTAAGACAATATTTCCAGGATGAACTCGTAACTAAGACAATATTTCCTGGATGGACTCGTAAATAAGACATTATTTCCAATCGTAACAAAGACATTATTTCCAATCGTAACTAAGACATTATTTCCAACCGTAACTAAGACATTATTTCCAGGATGACTCTTGTATTCAGTTTACTACAAGAATTTACTCAGATTAGGAAAGACCAATTGTAATGAAGAAGTTACTGTTCATTCTTATTTAATCCCCTAAAAAAAAAAAAAATAAATAAATAAAATATCGCTTACCTCTAAAATCCATTTACTAAAAAAACAAGTCAAAAAATAAAAAAAATCAACACACGGGACGAGAAAAAATAAAAATAAAATCAACAGGGGAATGTGGGAGGGAGGAAACATTAAGAAAACATTAAAGGGTCGTTCAGCTCAAACTTTATCCTGCCATAAAAAAATACTTGAATTTACACACAAAACATCAGCACAAACCTTCAGGAATTTTCAGAGGCGCAGACACAGAAAGAGGAAGTTGGTGTAGAGGGAGCAAATGGCAAAAGACTGATTTCAGAACTTTATCTATGTGAAAAGGTTGAATGCTAAATCTTACATGTTTATAAGAAGAAAGAGTAATGTTTTGAGTTATATACAGAAGGATGACTGGGGAAGAGAGAGAGAGAGAGAGAGAGAGAGAGAGAGAGAGAGAGAGAGAGAGAGAGAGAGAGAGAGAGAGAGAGAGAGAGAGAGAGAGAGAGAGAGAGACAGAGAGAGAGAGGAGGAGGAGGAGGAGGAGGAGGAGGAGGAGTCATATAGGGAATGGGACAGAGAGAGTAGAGGAGAGTGATGGGAGAGAGAAAGGAGTAGATAAGAGTGATGGGAGAGAGAAAGGAGTAGAGGAGAGGGATGGGAGAGAGAAAGGAGTAGAGGAGAGTGATGGGAGAGAGAAAGGAGTAGAGGAGAGGGATGGGAGAGAGAAAGGAGTAGAGGAGAGTAATGGGAGAGAGAAAGGAGTAGAGGAGAGTAATGGGAGAGAGAAAGGAGTAGAGGAGAGTAATGGGAGAGAGAAAGGAGTAGAGGAGAGTAATGGGAGAGAGAAAGGAGTAGAGGAGAGTGATGGGAGAGAGAAAGGAGTAGAGGAGAGGGATGGGAGAGAGAAAGGAGTAGAGGAGAGGGATGGGAGAGAGAAAGGAGTAGAGGAGAGTAATGGGAGAGAGAAAGGAGTAGAGGAGAGTAATGGGAGAGAGAAAGGAGTAGAGGAGAGTAATGGGAGAGAGAAAGGAGTAGAGGAGAGTAATGGGAGAGAGAAAGGAGTAGAGGAGAGTAATGGGAGAGAGAGAGGAGTAGAGGAGAGTAATGGGAGAGAGAGAGGAGTAGAGGAGAGTAATGGGAGAGAGAGAGGAGTAGAGGAGAGGAGGGATAGAAGAGAGAAAGAAAGAGTAAGATGTCGTTCACCTCAAAACTTTATTCAGGCTCTAAAAAAAAATGAGAAAAAAGAAAAAATATATCATAAAGTTTGTGCATAATTTTCCCGTCAAAATCTATATGAACGATGGTGGTGGGGGACTGAGAGGTAGGGAGAAGAGGAAGTAATGTTGGGCTCTTGATACATTGTTCACACACACACACACACAATGACATGAACATATACACACGTGCGCACACACACTGAGTCATAGGAAAAAACACATACTGTACATAAATACGCAGGCGGAGAGAGAGAGAGAGAGAGAGAGAGAGAGAGAGTCAAACACAAGCAAGAGTAAAGGTAACAAGACGCACATCAGTAACGCAACATAATAATCGATGTTAGACAAGATGGCAGTCAGGCAGCTTAGTTTCCCTACGACTGACGTATGCCGTGATAACATTTCAGGTCACTTCTAGGTCACGCCTCGATGACAGGGGCAAGGGAAAGTCGTTAGATAAAGAGGGGTAGGTCGGGGCAAGACACACCTCTCCTACCGTATTGCACCTTTACCTAAACAAGCCACTTACACATCGTCTTCTCTCAATCACCCCACTACTTGAGGATAAGAGGGAGAAAGAGGGATACAAGATGACCAAACACACAAATCTATTATACCTAGAGAGCCCAATTTTCATCCCAAAGGCGAGACAGACAGAGCGTTGCACAGAACAGCAGAGCATAGATCATCAACACTCTACAAGGCGCCAGCAACGGCAAGCAACGACAAAGTACACCAGAAGGGGACACTACCCTTGTTTTCAATACTTACCTGATAATGCATGAGCTACACACCTCAACCTCTCAACGCGTCCCTCTAACATATGGTCCCTAGCTGCTTCTAACACTGTGGTGGCAAGCTATTTCCAACAATACTATAAGTGATGTATGGAAATTGTACATAATCCCTACACATACAGAAGACTCACTTGCCAACACACACTTATCTACCTCTATCTATCGGCCTGTCTGGTATTTCTTTAGCTTCATGGAAACAGACACACATAACCACCTTCACCTGTCTGCCTGTGTAGTATCTATCTAACTGTGTAGATCTATCCAGTTCTTATCAATCACCACATTTACTTAACCTACCTCCACCTGTTAAACTGTGTGGTGTATATCTGGCCACCTTAACCTGTCTAACTGTCTTTGAGGTGTGTATCTGGGCTAAAAAGTGTAACTGCCAACGCATAAACATTCATATTAACCTCGATTCGTCTATCCGTAAAAAAAAATCTGTGTTCATCTATATAATTATCTTTCTACACAAACACACACATAATCACCATCATCTCTACCTGTCTCTATGTATGTGGTATCTATCTGTGTGTGCATCTATAGAATAATCGCTCGCACACACACACACACACACACACACACACACAAGCACATCCACCTGTCTCTAAGGCTGTGGTATCTGTGTTCATCCATATAATTATCTATCCACACAAACAGAAGCAAACAACACTACTGGTCTCTCAAGGGAGGAAGCACACCACCCCCGAGCCGATACAAATCAAGCGCGGCGCGGAATATGACCTTGACCTATCATCACCAATTTCGAATTCGTCCGAGATTTTCATCCCTACTACACACCGGTAAAATTTTGTGGTATCTTGAGTGGTTGCGAAGTTATCGTGCAAACAGACACATAGACACACATACTGACACACAGACAAACTGAGAACAATACCATCATCGCTATCGCGGCCGGTAACACACACACACACACACACACACACACACACACACACACACACACACACACACACACACACACACACACACACAGATGCAATCACCTCCACCTGTCTCGCTTTGGGGTATCTGTCTTTATCTACGCAATTATCTATTTACAAACACACATCACCTCAGTCTGTTTGTCAGTATCGTATCCACCCATTTATGCATGTGACCTCATTAATGGGCCAAAGAGGAGCAGGAAACACATGAAAGCATTACACACACACACACACACACACACACACACACACACACACACACACACACACAAACTCTCCGTGCCCCGCGTGAAGCACTGGTCCACACGACATAACCTACAAATGGGTCACTGAACAACATATGCCACACCAAGACGCAGACACAACATCACCGGTGCGGGGATCCTATGGGACGACCTAATAGGGGCTGCTGCTTTACATGCGGTCGATGGGTTAATTGGGTCAGGCAGGACGAGGTTAAGCAACTACAACAATAATAACACCAACACCCCCATATCACACATTAGCACACACACACTCCAACATCGCACACCAACACTCACACACCAACACCCATACTCCCATACACCTACACACCAATACATACTCCTATACACCTACACACCAACACGCACACACATACACTCAATACTCCCATACCACATCAACACCCACACACCAACACACACACACCAACACCCACACTCCAACACCCATACTCCTATACACCCACACACCATCCTTACTCCCATACCACATCAACACCCACACACCAACATCCTTACTCCCATACCACATCAACGCCCACACACCAACACTCATACTCCTATACCACATCAACACCCACACACCAACATCCATACTCCCATACCACACCAACACCCACACATCAACACCCATACTCCCATCCCACACACCACCAACCTTACACCAACGACAGTGCTTTTTTATCATCTCCAGCGCTGGAATGTATTTTGTGCTCTACACCCAAATATTTTACTGAAAGCTAGTTCTTTCTTTTCGATATTCGTACTGTTTACAACAATAACATGCATCAGAATATGAAAGTGCCACAGACAGGAATACACTCACACACACACACACACACACACACAAAACCAGACGCGCGAAAAAGACCCACACATTCGACCGGACTCTCGTTGGATTAGAGTTCGTAACATCTCTTTCTTTGTGATTTATTATGCATACTACACCTTAATATCCTCTTGTAAGTTACTGACGCAAAGTATGTGCATATCAAGAAGAGAAAAAACAACATACAGAAGAATATAAACGCTCAGTACACACAAATACATCAATACCGAAGAACTGAAAAAAAAAAAAAAAAAAAAAAAAATCCCCCACGATGCCAGCGATAATACTGCACAATAGGAATGACAAAAACCGTAGAAATATAAAGATTCAAACAGCATGCAAGTGAAAATCATGTCGAAATATGCAAAATGAATCGCTAACAAAAAGGTACTTAGAAAACCGCACCATGGCAGCGAGAATACGGCATAATATGATTCACAAAACTACGCAGACACAAAACACAAAAAAACAACATACAAATAACGTTTGTGTCGACATGAAAAGGATAAAAAGGGAGGACAATGTGGGTGAAGATTATATATACCATACAAGACAATATCACGGCGTTCAATGCAAAACTGGAAAGAGAGAGCACAGCCAACGTCGATTAAATATTTGAGTTATTCCTGACTCCGAATATGCATCCACCTCGAAATCTAACAAACTGTACCGTGACTAATTGCTCACCTGTGCACCAGATGTCATTGATATCCAGGACCATTTTGAGATATACACAGACAAAAGAAAAAGAAAAAGAAGAGTTAACAAAAGAGGATACAATGGGTGAGAGATATAAATGGCATACAAGAAAATGTGAAGTTGTTACACAGCTAATTCGCCGAGGAACAGTTAGGAATTCCGCCAGCACCATCCCAGCGAGACTACGGCATAATAACACTGGCACATTACTCCCCGAAACTCAGACACCGCCACACACTGAGATCAACAGGACTTTGGTGTTTGTGTGTGTGAGTTTGTGAGGCAGGGAGGCAAAGGACACCAGATACCCGGCCACAGAGAGCGACACAGAGAGCGGGTGAAATGAAGCCGTGGCACAGATGCTCAGATATGGACCGTGCGAGAGGGAGAGAGTGGGAGAGGGAGATAAGATGGGGTTGGGGAGCAGCAGAGAGAGACGCTGGGACTTGGAGGAAGTGATGAAAGGGGTCCGTGAAAGAGAGGGGTGAGATGAAAGGGGGGAGGAGAGAAAGAGACAGATGGTAATGAAAATTTGGAGATACCCACATAAAGGGGCTTGAAGTAAATGATGAAAGAAGCAGGTGCATGAGAGGATAGGACAGGTGAGAGAAAGAGAGAGATGGAAGAGAAAGGAAAGAAGGGAGGGGAAAGGATGGAGAGAAGGAGAGAGAAGTCTAGGTGGAGAGAGAGGGAAATGGTGACCAAAAAGAGCAGAAGAAACTTTAAAAAGGTTATGAGAGGTGAATGACGTGAAGAAGAGACGAGAAGAGAGGTGGGAGGAGAGGAGAGGTGAGAGGAGGAGAGGAGAGGTGAGAGGAGGAGAAAGAGAGTGGAGAAAGGATGATGACGGAAGGAACTGGTGTCAGATGATGATAAGAGTTGGATGAGGTTCCGGAGGGAGGGTGAGATAAGGAGGAGGCGATAGAGAGAGCACGTGACTGAGAGGATGGCAAGGACATACCAAAGAAGGATAAATGTAAAGACCGGTAGATATATGAAAGAAGGAGAATGATAAAGAAAAGGAAAGAATAAGATAGGAAAACGAAGGAAATATACGGAAGAGGAAAGAATTAGGTGAGCAGAAGGAAAGGCTGAGAATGAGAGGAATGATGTGAGGACAGGAATGTGACGGCAATAGGAGAAGACTGGGAGAATGGGACACCAGGAGAGAAAAATGATGAAAAGAGTAGGAGAGGAAAGAGAGGAGTGGATAGCAAAGGGAATGAGTGAACAGGAAAATTAAAGGACTGGAGATGCAGAATACATGCTAGGCCAGACAGGTGTACTGGTGTTAGCGGGGTGATGTTACGACAGGTCGGTGGGTCTTATGGTATAGCAGTAAAGACTTTTTAACGAAATTCAGATTCTTAAACTGTTCCCTGCCCCAGCCGAGAATCGAACACGTGTCCATTAGGATAGCAGTCCACCTCCCTACCGACTCCGCCACCACCTCCCCCTAAAAAGACGCGCTGTATTAATAACTAGAATTGTTGGCTGTACAATTAAAGACAGAAAAAAAGAAAAGGGAAAGAAAAAAAGAAAGAAAAAAGATAACGGTGGGTAAAATAGCCATAAAAACCATAGAAATAAAAGGAGAAGGAAAAGAGAGAGAGAGAATATGTCGAAATTAGGCCAAGACTGGAATATGAGAAGCAAGAAAAGAGGGGAATGGAAGAGGGAATAATGGAAAGGCGTAATAAGAGAGCAGGAATGGGAAATACTGATACGGAGGAAGCCATAGAGAATTAATGAAAGGTGCGACGAGAGAGAGAGAGAGAGAGAGAGAGAGAGAGAGAGAGAGAGAGAGAGAGAGAGAGAAGAAAGGAGGAAAGAGGCGAGGAAGGGAGGGAAAAGGGGAAGGAAGGAGAGAGAAACTAAGCAAAGACCAAAACAAAAAGAGAGACTGAAGAAGTGGAGGGAGAAAGAGAAATGAAAGACGGAGGCAAGATAAAGGAGTGTAGGAGAGTAGGAAGGAACTGAGGAAGGAAGATGAGAACAAACGGAAACACACACACACACACACACACACACACACATACACACACACACACACACACACACGACAGAATAAAAAATGAATGAAGGAGCATAGAAGGAGAGAGAGAGAGAGAGAGAGAGAGAGAGAAGATAGTAAGAGTGGGAAGGATCGAAATAAGTAAAAGACGGAAGGAAGGTTTTATGGAAGAAATGAGGGAAGGAGAGAAGGAAGGAAGGAGGGAAAGAAGAAAGGAGGGGAGGAAGGAATATATGAAGGATGAAGAGGAGGAATGACTGAATGCGGGAAGGAGGAGCTGAAGGAATGGGGGAGAATAGTGGAAGGAATGAGGAGGGAAAGAACACAGGGACTGAAAGAAGGAGGGAGGGAATTAAATGACGGAGAGAAGGGAATGAGAGAGGGGTGAGTATGAATGAATGAACGAATGAATTAAGGAAAAAAGAAAGAAAAGAGAAACGATGGAAGGAAAAAGGGAAGGAGGGAAGGAAAGACGGAAGAAAGGAAGGCAAACATCAACAGACCTATTTTTCCTTTCCTTGTTGTTTATTACAGGATAGCTTAACATTACAAATCTATTCGTGAATGACAAGGATAGGAAGGCAGGAAGGCTCTCCCTCACCCACCAAACCCTCCACCCGAAACCGGAAGGAAGGGAGGGAGGAAAATCATGAAAAAAGATCAACAGAAGGAAAGGGACAGAGGAAGGAGAAAAAGATGAAGGATACAGGACGGAAGAATGCCAGTAAGGAAAGAAGGATGGAAGGAGGGTTAGGGAAGGACGGGATGGAGTGATGGAAAGGCATGAGGGAAGGAAGGAAGGAAGGAAGGAAGGACTGGGGTAAAGAGGGGGTTAGGGTGCTGCCAATATCCTGGGAAAGACGCCACTGGTAATATCAACATTTAGGACAACTGCTTCCTATTGCATCACTACCACCACCACACCACACCATCACACACCACCACACCACACCACCACCCTAATGCCGGTCACTCCCTCTTTCTCTGGCTCCCTAACGTTGCTGCCTCCCTAACCTGGCTCCTGGCTCCCTCCCTGGCTCTCTTTAATGTGACTCCCTTGCTCCCTCTCTCTGACTGGCACCCTGTTGACCCTCCCACCCTCTCTGGCTCCCTGATGTGGCTCGCTGGCTCTCCTACCCTCCCACTCTGGCTCCCTAATCTGATTCACTCCCTCTCTCTGGCTCCCAATATGACTCACTCCCTATCTTTCCCTTCCTGGCTCCCAAACGTGGCTCGCTCCCTCTCCCTCCCACTCTGGCTCCCTAATCTACCTCCCTTTTCGTCCCTTTCTGGTTCCCTAATACTCCTTCAAGATCCCTAAAGCTCCCTAATGTGGCTCCCTCTCCCTATTTCATTACCTCTCTCTCTCTCTCTCTACCCCAAATGCTCCTCTTGGTTGCCTAAAGCTACTGGCTCACTTTCTCGCCTTTTCTTGTTCTCTTGTCCACTCCCTCTTTAATCCTTCTCTCTCTCTCTCTCTCTCTCTCTCTCTCTCTCTCTCTCTCTCCCTTGCTCCCAAAAGCTCCCCGGCATCGCCCTAAGATGACACTGGCAATATGCAACATTTATGACAATTGGATCTCATTGCATCACCTTCCTAATGCCCCCCTCTCCCCCCCCCTCTCTCTCTCTCCCTTCCCATAATGCTCCCTCACTCTGTATCCCCATGTTCCCTCCTTCACCCTTCTCTCTCTCTCTCTCTCTCTCTCTCTCCCTTCCCATAATGCTCCCTCACTCTGTATCCCCATGTTCCCTCCTTCACCCTTCCCTTTCTCTCTCACTCTCTCTCTCTCTTCCTCGTTCCCTCTCTCTCTATCTCTAATGCTCACTCCCTCCTTCCCCCTCCCCCCTCTCTCTAATGCTTCCTCCATCCCCCATCCCCCCCCTCTCTCTCTAATGCTCCCTCCCTCCTCCTTCCTCCTCCCTCTCTCCCCCTAATGTTCTCTCCCTCTCGCCCTCTTTTTTTCTTTCTCTCTAATGCTCTCTCCCTCCCTTCCCAATGCTCCCTCCTGTTTTCCCCCCCTCATTCTCTCTCCGTAATGATTCCTCTCTCTCTCTCTCCCTCTCTCTCTCTCTCTCTCACGGGACAACGACCTGCAAGATTCTGATATAACCGTGATACCTGGAATGCTCCCCCCCCCTCTCTCTCTCTCTCTCCAGGCCTCCGGTACCTAGGCTGGGCAATACGATATAATACCCACCATCAGGGAATACACCACTGACAATACGTGGGGTGGAAGGAGAAATGTTGTATGGAATCGACCCGAGGGATTTCATTTTTTTCTATTCGGTGAGATAATCCTTTTATATGGGATTAATATTTAGGATTTTTTCTTCCCTATTTCTTGTGCTTGTTAACTCCTGCATCGAAATTCAAGGTCGTGCATTCACCTGTTTCTGTCTGTTTCTCAAAAGTGTTTATCGGAGTTTAATTAATAGGGTGAACAGGTGGACAACAGGTGAAGGAAAAGCATATCAGATTTGTTATTGTGTGTGTGTGTGTGTGTGTGTGTGTGTGTGTGTGTGTGTGTGTGTGTGTGTGTGTGTGTGTGTGTGTGTGTGTGTGTGTGTGTGTGTGCGTGCGTGCTCAGAGACAGTGAGGCAAAACTCTGACCCTCACCTGTGACCCTGACCTTTAATCGACTAGCACCGTATTAATCATTCCTTGCCATCCCCTTACACACACACACACACACACACACACACACACAGACTGCAAGAGGTATTATGGTTTTTTCACTATTACTATAATTATTTTATTATTAATATTATTATTATTATTATTATTATCATTATTATTATTAATGTTAGTAGTAGTAGTAGTAGTAGTAGTAATAGTAGTAGCAGTAGCAGTGGTAAAAGTAGTACCTTTTTTTTTAATATAAATCGGACCAGAAATTCATGGGATAACGCCACATACAGACCTCTGACCCTGACCCTTGATCTTTTGACCTCTCATGTATGTACACCAAAAATGAATCACTTTTCCCAGACCCACACACAATGTATATGTCTGTCTGATTCAGATCGGATTACGCACTGGTAACACACATACATACACACTCTATACATTTCAGACATACATACACTGCCTACATACATACATACATACACACATAGCCTATTCATACATACATACATTGCCTATACATACCTACATACATGCATACACAGGTACAGTCTCACCAAAAAGTATTCGAACACATGGGCACGATGGATGTGAAAATGAGCCTAAATTCATCAAGTCATCTTGTAAGGGTTGACATGCCTGACTCTGGAACTCCTCCCCCTGAAGCCACTGCACTGATGTGTGATGCAGGAGCTGTTTCTGACGGAGGTACACACGAGGACAGCCTAGGTATGTAGAGAGATATTTTAACATGCTTGGTAGTTACGGCGTTCGGATACTTTTTTGCTGAGACCGTAGTGTACAGAGAGAGAGAGAGAGAGAGAGTATATACATACATACACTGCTGCCTAAACCCACACAGTAACGACTCATCACAATACCTATGCCGTCGACGTCTCTAAAAACATCGTAGGTTTATCATCAAATTGGTTTCCATGTATGTATGTTGGTTTCTATACATGAATGCAGGAATGTGTGTGTGTGTGTGTGTGTGTGTGTGTGTGTGTGTGTGTAATTGCGATAAAGCCTGTCACTCACACTGTACCTGGGTATGGGAAAAGGAATACCTCCATCCTGTTTCTGGTAAATCAAAGGTCAGAGGTCAAGGCCACAGGTGGATGTGCCGCGTCTACCTCATGAACGGCTGATTAGATTACGATCAAAAAATAAAAATTGTAACACGCATTCAGAAACTACGACCCTTCACCTCTCCTGCACCTCCTAAAATTCGTTCGTCTCTCCTACACCTTAAAATTCGTTCGCCTCTCCTGCATCTCCTTAAAGTTCTTTCGCCTCTCCTGCATCTCCTTAAAGTTCTTTCGCCTCTCCTGCATCTCCTTCAGCGTTGGACTCAAAGACGATGAACGGCGATGTGTTAGACTGAGGAGTATATTACCATTTATCTGTGGGTAATAATATGCTCCTCTGTCCAGCACGTTTCACCCACGCATCTGTCAATCCAGCCATGAGATGCAATAGGGCACAGGAGGCGAACACACTTTTGTATCTGGCTGTATATATTGTGTGTGTGTGTGTGTGTGTGTGTGTGTGTGTGTGTGTGTGTGTGTGTGTGTGTGTGTGTGTGTGTGGGAGAAGGGTTAATTCAGTTTTTGGTTCAGAGCTAATTAATTGGTTCAGAGGTAATTAAGTTTTGGTGCAGGTCAATGATGGGTCAAGGTCACTGCTCGAGGTCAAAGTTCATGACCAGAGTGGCTGTGCTTTCTGAACACCCTCTTTAGTGTCTGTGGCTTCTTTCGACGTTCTTATAAAATTTCCTATGAGTATTTTAACCAGTGAATGGAGAGTTTTTATTTACTTTTCTGTAGGGTTCGTTGCAGGAGAGTTTAGATGGAGGGGAGAGTGCGTCCTTGCTGTTCTATCCTTAATTTTTACTGGTATGTATAAATTTAGATTCATTTAATATTAAGGCCAAACCACCTCATAGGAAGCATCAGGTCTTTGTAACTCTCTCGCATTTCTCTCTCTCTCTCTCTCTCTCTCTGACCCACTGATCATTTCCGGGTACATATTCTCTTGTAAATCATTTTCCATCCCTCCATCACGCCCATTTCCTCTCTCTCTTCCTCCATCCATCCCCGCCTTCTCCCCTCTGGCCTCATTCTCTATTTTCCTCTCCTTCATTTCGTGCTTCCATTCTTCCTTTGTTCCTCTGTTCCTCATTGCTTCTCTCACTCTCTCTCTCTCTCTCTCTCTCGTTACCTTTCACAGCCTCTCATCGTTCTTTTCGTTCCTTCCTCCTGTTCCTTTTTTTGCTTCTTCCTTCTCCCTCTTCCCCTCCTTCTCCAATATTCCTTTCTCTTCCCCTCCTCCCCCCTCCTCACCTCCCTTCCTCCTCTCCTCCCTTCCTCCTCTTCTCATTTCTTCCTCCCCTGGTTCAATCTTACGTCCATCCATCTACTCGTTACCCCCCTCCCTTCCTCCCTCTCCCCCTTTCTTTCTCCTTCTCTCCCTTCCTGTCTTCTTTCTTCCTTTAATATCTTCCATGCATCCCTCTCTCTACTTTTTTTCTCCCTTCTTCTTCCCTCCCTTCCTCCTGTTCTTTCTCAGTCTCTTCGTTTTTCTCCCTCCCTCCTTTTCTCTCCCTTCCTCCTTCCCCATTTTCTCTCTCTCCCCGCCCCTCCCTACCCTCTTCCCTCCCTTCTTCTCCCTCTCTCTCCCTCCATCCATCCTTCAGTTTTCCATCACGTGAAGTAATAAGGCCCGGAATATTGAAACCTACATACACATACACACCACCTTACATGTACACACACACACACACACACACACACACACACACACACACACACACATCACAGTACACACACACACACACACATCACCGTACACACACACACACACACACACACACACACACACACACACACACACACACACACACACACACACACACACACACACACACACACACACGCAGAAAAACCATGATACGTTTTTTTTCATTTACATTCCTTCACAGTGCTGATGTCTCTCTTTTTTTTCTCTCTCTCTTCCTGTTTCTTTTACTTTTTTTCTCCAAACAAAACTTTATGTAAATCTGAAAAAGCCTCTCGTAGTGAAGGGGTTAACCTCTTCACTGCAATGACGTCTTTCGAATTTCTTCTTATTTTCAGACGACTTTAATTCAACTTATTAGTTATCGCACTGAAGAGGTTAATTATTGCCCTCATTAACCTATTTACTAATTCAAGGCTTAATTAAGGTGTACAAATGACGCTCTCTGGCTGAAAAGGTAACAGGTGGACGCTTCTTACCTTTTCACAATACTTAATTACTTTTTACGGAATATAATCCTACACAGGTGGCAAAAATATAATGTAGAAATGGTCCTTGTGGTGAAGAGATTGATTACCTTTTCATTTCTCTTTTTGTTTTTTCTAAGACTAATAATGCATACAGGTAGCGGGGATAAGATGTAAAATTCGACATCTTAGTAAAGACGACGCTGGCCCGCCTCTTATAAATGATTGGCCAACGCTAATGAAGGAAAGACAAAGCTGCACCTTTTGGGAATGTTAATTATTACACACGCGACGAGAAGGTGTGACGGGATATTTTGTCAGAGAGAGAGAGAGAGAGAGAGAGAGAGAGAGTGTGTGTGTGTGTGTGTGTGTGTGTGTGTGTGTGTGTGTGTGTGTGTGTGTGTGTGTGTGTGTGTGTGCAGACAAAACATCTAAATCAATTTCGATCCGAGCTGAGCTGGACGAAACTTTGTACTGGAAAGGTTAGGCGTCTTCCCTCGAGTTTTTTTTTTTTTAACTTTTTTTTTTAACAATACGGTCAAGGCCACAAGGTAATGTCAGCTATAGAACCTTTAATCCGCTATAGGTCAAACTGATAGGAGGGCTGACAGTATGATGATATTAAAGCAAGACGATTTTGACAACAATCAGCCAAAGGTCGAGCTCATAAGCCAAAGGTCAAGGTCATAAGCCAAAGGTCAGGGTCATAAGGCAAAGTAAGGCGTTTGACCTTATACCTACAACAGATCTGACTAGACCAAACTAAGTGGAAGGGTTGAAGATCAGCCGGGGCAGAAGAAAGTCAGTTTAAAGAATACCAGGTCAAAGGTCAAGGTTTAGCTCAGATCCGGCTGCAACTTAACTTGGTGGAAGAGCTGACGGTCAGACAAGGATTAAGTTATTCAATATTGAGTACACCCAGTCTAAAGTCAGTATCACAGGTCACGTCAGATGTTGGGCCTTTGATCAACTGTTGGGTGCTGGTGTTACAATCTCTAAGCGATCCCCCTTCTGTCTCATTATATTTAGCTTACTGTCTCTGTGTCAGTCTTGTATCATTGCCTGGAATGTTTCTATAACGATTATTATAATGATAGTGATGATGATGATGATGATTCGCTTAGTATGTTAAAGAGAAACTAAAACCGTCAGTGACTGCGTTTGCCTGACCCTCAAAAAAAAGAAAAAAGAAAAAAAGTACAATATTAGCAACCATTAGGCTTGCACGAGACGGCAACGCTGACAACTCGTAAGGACGCCAGAGGGTTAATTCTCATGAAAATTTTGAAAACTTAATTACCTCGAACGTCGTGCGTCCAAGGGCAAAACGGAGGGGCGCCAGCCCCTTTCCAAATCTA
>NC_137000.1:8306630-8354130 GCF_032717465.1 Coenobita brevimanus | reverse complement strand
CAGAAAACAAGAGGATGCAAATACAGGAGTGATGAAGATCAGAAAAGCGGAAAGCGGGTGGGAATACAAAGGCCGGGATGAACTGGGAAGGACTGCAAGTACAAACGTAAAAGATGCGGGAGCTTCAGGGCCCTTCGGATAATGCCCTTACGTGCGGTGTGTGTGGGGGGGGGTGATTCTATGTGGTGTGGTGTGGTGTGACTTGGCTCAAATCATTCTAGTCTGCGGGAGTAAAGCACTTTGAGTCCGAAAACCTTTAGTGAAAAACAGACGGACAGAGCCGTTCCCAGAGGTGTTCCTGGATCTAAAAATAAGTATCGGGTGTAGTGTAATATCCCGGCCGGCCTCACCGCCCACATCACGGCCCAGTAACACACAAATGGCAGGCGAGAGAGAAAATGAGGGTCCAGGGAAGAGTGGAAGAATGGCAGAGAAAGGAGAGGAGCGGGGGAGGAGAGCCGCGAAAGGGAGGGGGGGAAAGCCGCGAAAGGAAGAAGGTCTGAGAAAGAGGGGTGAGGGAGGGAAGACACCCGTTGTGGGAGGGAGGGAGAAAGGCAAAGAAAGGGGGAGAGGGGGGACTGAAGATGGCCGCGGGAAGGAAAAAGGCCGAGAAAGGAAGACCGTGGAAGGGAGGAAGGCCGAGAAAAAGATGGGAGGGAGAAAGGCCAAGAAAATGAGAGAGAAAGAAGAAAACCACTGAAGGAAAGACAAGAAATGGGGGGAGGGAGGAAAGTTGAGAAAGAGAGGGAGGGAGGGGGAAGAGGGGCCAAGGAAATGAAAGCAAGGGGTACAGATAAACAGGAGAGGCGATATTAAATGACAGGACAGCGGTACGAATGACTGAAAGGAGGGACGGAAAGAACAGGAATTGAAATACAGAAAGAGGCTTAGAGGGGTATAGGAAGGCAAGGAGAAAACTGGGAAGGGGGACTGACAGGCGCGGAGAGGACGACAGATGTGGAGTTGACAGGAGAAGACAGAAAGCAGGTAGACAGGTGATGAATGGCAGAGAATTAAGATCAAGAAGAAAAGAAAGACTCGAGTGGGTGTGTAGGTGGGAGGGCATACACAATCAATGATCTAGAAAGACACAGAGAGACACAGAGATGGTAGAGAGTGGGAGGGAGGAAGAGAGTGAGGCCAAGGAAGAGTGGGGGGGGGGCGAAAGGTGAGAGCCTAAGGTTACCCTTCTGCATTCTATCCTCCTCCTTTTTGCGGATATGAAGTGAACTGAGGGACGTTTGCAAGACCGACCAGCCAGCCGATCCACGCAGTCATACCGGTGCCACCACGTACAGGCGTCCCTCGTCACAGGTGTGCAAGTGGAGGAAAGAAAGACAGGGTGGGACGGAGAGGAAATGACAGGAGAAAAAGCACAGGAAAGCTATTAAAAAAAAAATAAAAAATAAAAGCCTAGAGGGAAGAAGGTATAAACAAGCGACTGGGTGTAATATCCCGGCCTCCCTCACCACCCACCTCACGCCCCGCCACGGCCCACAAATGGTTCTCACTCTGCATTATCACCGCCAGCACGGGGGGGGGGGGCGGGGGGGACGGGGAAGGGGAAAGGAGGTGTGGTGGGTGGTTTTGATTGTTCGTGCCCATCACCCCTCACTCCCTGTCAAAATACTGCAGGTCTGTCTTAGTGTTTTCAAGTCCTTGTTTTAGTGCTTTTCAGATTATATATATATATATATATATATATATATATATATATATATATATATATATATATATTGTTGGCGCTTTCCCTGCTGCACGTATCACCATCATCATCATCATCATCATCATCATTACAGTCTTGAGCACCTTCCCTGTTATGCATATTTTTATCATCATCATCATCATCATCCCAAAGACAAGGGACGAAAAAATAAGAAAAGCATAGTCTGGCTCTGCAACATATGGAGGGTCGTCTTCATTGCTACATATACTACTTTCATCATCATCATCACCATCAGCATCATCATCATCATTCCAATTCGTGGCCTCTTCACTATCATACTTCTATCATTATTACCATCGTCATCACCACTTTCTTAGCACCTTCACTACAACACAATTTTTCATCACCACCTTCTTCTCAGTTTCTTCATTTTCATTCAAAATCTTAGCACTTTCATGCATCACACATACTACTTTCATTATCATCATCATCATCATCATCCCTGCCCTAACCTTTTAGATGGAGTGATGGAAACAAAGAAAATGAAAGTAAGGCCTCGCTCTCAAAAGTCTGGGAGTGTCTTATTGCTTTCATAAGGTAAGGTAAAACACAGAAATAAGAACGACCATGCAGATCATTCACGCATTACTCAAGCTTCCGTGTGTGTGTGTGTGTGTGTGTGTGTGTGTGTGTGTGTGTGTGTGTGTAAGGGCTGTTTTATAGTGGCTTAGAGGTTCCGTAGCACCTATTTTTTGGCGATCTATTCTCAGTATTATCCCTTAGCTTTATCAACCGTGGTCCCTTCATCACTTCTAACCCTTTCAGTCCAAATACGTTTTTTTTACTTGTCATCAGGCTCGCACTAGACGGTTTCATGCAGCTGAGGGAAATCTCTTGTGGTGGAGGGACTAAATTAGGGCATATATGGCCTCTCAAGTGGAAAAAAAATCTCCCTTCACCTGAATAAAATCGTCTAGAAACAGCAAGAATACACTGAAATAGACGCCATTGTTTTGAAAGGGAAAAATACCAAATAAATTCCACACATACTCAACACGAATATATCAGTCCCAGATAAAGAAATAAACTGCTTAGGGAGACGTGTTAAACATACGATCATTTTTCTGTCGTAAGTGTGATTTCTTTTCGTAGGAAGGACAAGAAGAGTGCAGAATCTTCCCATACTGCAAAAACATATCTTAGGTACGAAAGAAAAATTACTGAGTTATTTTGTTATTACTGAAAAATATATATATTAGTTACGAGAAAAATTATTATCGTAAGCTATTTTGTTCTTCCTGCAAATAACAAATCTTAGGAGGAAAATAATTATCAGTAGTTAAACGTTCTTGCATAAACAGATCTTACCAACGAGAAAAAATATTAGCGTAAGTTATTTTGATTAGCATGCCTAGGAAACGACGCTCAAATTCTATGTTTTTCTTCTTAAAAAAAAAAAAAAAATCGTAGGTATGAGAGGGATATGATTGTATGTTTGTGTGAGAATCTGGACCCCGTCACACACACACACACACACACACACACACACACACACACACACACACACACACACACACACTGGATCACCATTCTCCCTCGGCCCTAACAAAGAATGCAATATTTTACTTACACCACATACAAACGTGTCAGTAAATCACACACACACACACACACACACACACACACACACATAAAGAAGTACCAGAATATTCAAACCTCGTCTGTATGTGAGAGCCAAGAATGACAGCAGTGAACATATCTAAATCACATGGTTCCCAGCAACAGATGTGATAGGACGGGACTTTTTCGGTGATGTGTTCCTGTATCTATTAAAGGAGCACAAGTTAGGAGAGAGAAGAGTGGAAATGGGTTATCTGAGAGGAGCACGTGGAGTTCCGTGGAGAGAGATACAGACGAACGAGGAACTTGCAGAACGTTGCGGTTGCTGTTCCTTGATGTGCTGGAACGTGTTAGTAGTGTCCTTACCTGTATCCGTCATATGGAAAGAATGAAGAGAGAGTGACTGATTAGGAAAGGACACGTGAATGGGATGAAGAAGGAGAGGGAGATCGAGGATGAAGTGGAGGAATGGGGTGGAGAGGTATACGAGTGAGGACGGTGTGAGCTGGAGGGAGGGAAGGCTGATGGCGGTGGACAAGTTGACATGGAGGCGATTTGTTTGTGGCCACTCCTTCCGAGAACATGTTAACTGGCTATACAGACAGAGATAGATAGATAGACACCAACAGATAGATAGACAGATAATGTGTGTCAATGGGGCTATAAGGGCGTGCGGCGAACATGGTGATATAGGAGTCAAATTCACAACAGGATAGGCACGATAGATGTGATGTGTAGAATGAATCGCTAAGGGGCAGGTGTCAGGAATTCGCCAAAGCCACTCAGAATACGACCCATAAATAAAAAGACAAAGGAAACGAGAGAAAAGAAAGGAGGTCACCGAAGCGAACGGATTGACATCGACACGGTAACATGAAAGAGGCGACTGAGGTGTAATACGCAGAAGAAATCACTAAGAATGATGCGTTACGGAGCCTAGACTCTCAGAACACGACCCACAGCGAGAGGATTGAGGGCAGGAGGATAAGTCGGGGATCTAGAGCACCGTCACTCACACTGCCCCCTTGATTACAATTCATAGCCTCACTTTTATACTCTAAGCTCCTAACCTCCTTTACGATCACCTTCACCGCCATCAGTTTGCCTATATTCTCTTCACTCTAACTTGGACGAGCGGTCACACCCTTTATCCTCCCCTCCCCCATAATTCTCCTAATTAACAGATGCATATGGTTGTGGTTAATAGCTGTCTTACACATCTTGGTTTCGAAACTTACGAAACAAGATTTCAACTCCCTTGATGACTGATGATTATTACAGGAAGACCTCAGAAAGTTTCCACAGTTTAGGAGAGGTATAAAAGAACCACTGGCAGCAGCTGTAAACCCCTTCATCATTTCACGTGTATTTCTTTGGTTTATTTTACTCCTTTCAATACGGATCCAAATCTAGTATACGCAGTAACTCTGCAACATACAAGCACAGTCACAAAATTATCAGTCGCCAACGTCAATCGAGTCTATCTTTCTTCCCTACAGTCACTTTTCACACTGTCACTCGCCTGTACAGTATGCGTCCAGTCCTTCCCCTCGCACCCTAGATACTGTGCACCCCAAACATGTGTGTGAATCTAATCTGTGCAAATAATTAAATTCCTTGCTATACCTAAAAATAATCTAGTTACACGAAGGAACACCTGCCATATCCCTCTTACCTTAGATGCAGCAGGTAACTCTTGGTGCTTGGTAGGTGACATGGCATCTGGACAAAAAAGAAACACATAGTCATTACAATACCAGTACAGCACCCTAGCTACCTACCTACCTACCTACCTTTCTCTCTCTCTCTCTCTTTCTACCTGCGTCGTAAAATCAGGTCAAAGACGACAACGCAAGCTTATCTCATTCATAATCCTGTAAGAAAACACTGACATGATCCTTCACTGTGTACAACCCATTAATCTTACAGCATTTATATTCACTGGGAATACTCTCTCTCTCCTCTCTCTCTCTCTCTCTCTGTATCTCACACACACACACACACACACACACACACACACACACACACACACACACAATTCAGCTCATTCTATCCACTTACTTATCACCGCTCCCATTTCTTTACATCCCTCACAGTTTCACTCTTCGGGGTAAATTTAAAGTAAGCCTTCATTACACTTTAGCCACTCATCCCAGACCACGCATTTCCACAGGGTATACTGTACCACCCTAGCCCCACCACCCACAACATTTCCAGCCCATCCCACCCACTCCTTTGCTCACCCCACCCATTTCTTTACCCCCCCACCTCCACAGTTATAGGTGCGACACAGATAAAGAAGTCAATGAATATTTAGCATCGTCTTGGTTACCTGTAGATGATTTTATTTAGTAAGATAGTTATTTAGTAAGATATTTATTTTGTAGGATATATATGTGGTTATTTCCTACTCCCTGCATTAAATAGATTAGGACAGTAATTATTAATCTGAGTTAATTCGTTTGGCGGTATCCGGGATAAGAAAGAAAAGATGTAAATACAGTTGAAGGGATTGAGACCAGTGTGTGTGTGTGTGTGTGTGTGTGTGTGTGTGTGTGTGTGTGTGTGTGTGTGTGTGTGTGTGTGTGTGTGTGTGTGTGTGTGTGTGTGTGTGTGTGTGTGTGTGTGTGTGTGTGTGTGTGTGTGTGTGTGTGTGTGTGTGATGATAATGTTCAGTAAAAATATGTGTTTACGTAGCATAAGATTAAAAGAAAAATAGAGTGGAACTAAAAAGCGTAAGATAGTGAGAGAGAGAGAGAGAGAGAGAGAGAGAGAGAGAGAGAGAGAATGGTGCTGTACATATCGAGGAGCGACGGGGCGTGAGAAAGAAAGCGAGAGAGAAATAGACAAGGAGTAGGAACGTCTGAGAGAGAGAGAGAGAGAGAGAGAGAGAGAGAGAGAGAGGAGGTAAGACTGGGGAGGAGAGGGTACGGAACGAGGAAGGGAGGGATGGAGAGAGGAAGGAAGGGATGGAGGGAGGTAGGGAGGGAAGTGAGACAATCCCTCCCTCCCTCCCTCCCTCCGCTGGTCAATCCCTGCGGCTCAGTGGTGTGGTTTCCGCCTAGGCCTGGGATCACCGCCTCCTACCCACCCCGCTCCATTCTTACCCACGTTCCTCCAATCTGACTCACCCTACTTCATACTGCTGTGTCCTTCCCCATACAAATCCACCCTACTCCATACTTATCCAATCTCCTTAATACACATTCATCCTAATTCATACTTATCCATTCTCCCCTGTACTCATCCATCCTACCTCATTCTGATTCATCCTATTCTATACTTATCCATTCGCTTCCATCCTGATCCATCCTACCCTATTCTGATTCATTCTCCCTCACGCTGATGCACTGAACTCCACATTCATTCTCCTCTCTCTTGATCTATTCTCCATTCATACTCATTCATTCTGCTACATCCTACTCCATTCTGACCCATACTTCTTCACCCAGTTCCATTCTGTTGCATTTCATTTCATCCTGTCTTCATCCTTCCATACTGCTCCATCCTCTTCCAGTATGACACACACTAACTCCATCCTGATCCATACTCATCCATCATCCTACTCCATCCTGATCCATCCTTGTCTATTCCGCTTCATCCACGTCCATTTTCTTCCACCAAATTCCACTATGCTCCATTCGTTTCCACTTTCTTCCATATTACAATATTCTGTCATTCCACTCCATCCTGTTACAACCTATTCCCGTCTGCTCCACTCTACTTCATTCTCCTCCATGCTGCTCCACTTCATTCCATCCTGCTTCACCTGCTCGCCCCACTTTCATCCACTCTACTCCATCCTACACCATCCTGCTCAACTCCACCATAAGCCATCCTACTCCACTCAGCTCCATACTACCCTTTCCACTCCATTCCGCTGCTGCACTATACTCCATCTTTTTCCATTCTGCTGCACTCTGTTTCAGCCAGATCCACCCAACTCCACTACACCTCATCCTCTTCCACTCGTGTACTGCATTACTCTACTCCATCCTCCATCCTACTCCAATCCATCCTCCAGCATTATACTCCATCCTGCCCCCTCCCACCCCTTTCTGGTTTGTACCGCGCGCCACTCTCCTCTCCACTCCCTCCACTTTACTCCACCTTGTTCCACTGAGTCTCTCCCTAATCCCCACCACTCTTAAATGTCCTTTCATTCTTATTGCATTCTTTACTACCCACTCTTACCCCCCTCCTTCTCTCTCTCTCTCTCTCTCTCTCTCCCTCCTTTTAATGTACTCCGCCTTTATAAGGCGGAGCGATAATGTTTTTGACCGCCTCTGTGTGTGTGTGTGTGTGTGTGTGTGTGTGTGTGTGTGTGTGTGTGTGTGTGTGTGTGTGTGTGTGTGTGTGTGTGTGTAAATGTTACCAGTCTGTGTATCTATTACCACAGTATCTCATGAACGGCATGTGCTATCAACATGAAACCTTCAGGGTAACAAGATATGGCCAAAATCTTGGACGAGTTCGATAATGGGCACAAAGGGCCATTGTCAAGGTCACCAAAATGGCTGCCAAAGGTCAACTAGTTTTTTAGACTGGCTTTTTATGAAACGCAGTGACTGAATTCGGTAGAGTTTTGTTAATTCTCTTCACATTTGGTTTGCAAGCAGTTTGTAACTTGACTAACAGCATATTCTTGCGGGCGATTACCATTCGGCTCCAGAATGCTTTTCTTTCATTTTCTTCTGTCTTTTTTCGTGTTCTGATAATTTTCTCTGCCTTTCTTTGCTTTATTATCGTCCTGTCATCCACATAACTCCTTCTCCACCTTAGTCTGTCTCCCTTTGGTGCTCTTATCATCCTCTTCATCCACTCCCCTCTCTCCCTCCACCTTATCTTGGTCTCAAAATTGCTTTCGTCCACTCTCCCTTCCCCTCGCCCCTTCCTTATCGTTGCCTCTTCCTCTCCTCCTCCCCCTCCACTTCCCCACCCTCCTCCCCAGCACCCCTCTCTCACCCCTACCTCAACCACCTCCACACCATTCCCCAGCCCCTCCCACCCATTCTTATTCTTGCCTTATTCTCCCCCTGTCCTTCACCACCACTCACCTCCTCTCCCCAAATCCCCTATCTTCCATCTCACCCTTTACTCTCACCATACCTCCCCCTCCACCCCTCTCCCCTACCTGTCTCTCCATTACTCCCCACAACTCACTCCCCTCTCCACCATTCTTCTTTTTTCCCACCTCTCCCCTCACCCCTGCTAAAGCTCTTACCCGCTCCTCTCCCACACATCCTCCCTTCCCCCCTCCCCTTCTCATTTTTTTTAACTCTTCCCCATCGCTATCTCCGCCTTTTCCCAACCCATTTTTCTTCCTCTTTTTCCCTCATCCCCTCCTACCTCTCCCCACCTTTTAACCCCCTTCTCAATTTTTTTCCCCGCCCCATCCCTCCTTCTCCCCACATTCTCCAACCCCCTCTACATCCCTTCCCCACTGATTTACCCCCATCTCCCCACCCCTACCCCAATTTCTCCCTCATCCACCCCTCCCACTATCTTCCCCAACCTCCTTACCTCCCCTTCATATATTTCCATACTCTCTCTCTCTCCTCCAGATCACTTCCCCGCCTTTCCCATTCCCCTTCATCTCCTCATCACCATCACTCCATCCCAGTGCCTCATTCACCCCTTCATTTCGATGCTGTCTTTTTCCTGTATTTCTCTGCACCTACCAGACGATTTTCCTCAGCTTTTCAAGGGGTTACTGAAGGCTGCATCTAACCCCTCCAGTTCCATAAGTCTTTGCTGAATAAAATCGTCTGGAGATGGCCAGGATAAAATACAAACAGTGTCCTTGGGTTGAAAGGGTTAATACAGGCCGACTGATCTCACTCGGGACGCGAATCTGAGGAGAAAGATGGCTATTTTTGTTGATCTTTTCGGTATGACATTTTTTTCTATCTTCTTTTAGTTAAGGGGTTAATTATCTATCTATCTCTATTTATCTATTTTATCTGTCTATCCATCTCATCTCTGTACTATTTACCTTTCTATCTATCCATCTATCTGTCTCTTTATCGATTTACTTATCCATCTATCTATCGGTCCGTCTGTCTTTATATCTACCTCTTAATCAATCCCTGTTCTAAAAGTTCCTCCAGGTAGAAAGAAAAAGAAAAAAACACTCTCTTCGTAGCAGGAATAAAACATAAAAAAAAAACATCATGGCAGTGGAGAGGTTAAAGTACAGTACTTCTCCCCACTAACTCTCTCATGCTCGGGACAACTCTAGTATTCCAATTATTACCAGGCGATTTTATTTGAGAGTGAGGCATGGGTGAGTGAGCCTGACAGTGATATTGTATAAAAATTTCAGAGAGTCACCCCCCAAAAAAGGCAACAGGAGAAAAACACAAAAAAATGTCGCCACTCTATCTTCATCTGGACTGGTTCATCTCCTCCATTTGTCTCACCTCTCCTCCTCATCTCTCCTCATTCCCTCCACCCCCGTTCCTCTCCCGACTCCCCCGTCCCTCTCCTCATACGCTCCACTCTCCCCCTTCTTCACGTTCTTCCTCGTTACTCTTATTTCTCCCCCTCCTTTGTCTAGCTTCTCCTCTCCCCTTCATCTCTCATCCCTTACTCCCCACATGATCCTCGCCTCATCTTCGTCCATCCCTCCCCTCCACTGTTCTTTTATTATCAACACTTTCTCCCTCATTACTCCCACTTCTCCTCCTCATGTCTCACTTCTCCTCATCTTTCCTCATTTCCTCCTCCTCTGTTTCTCCCCTCCTGCCACATATCAGCCTATCACTTCTCCCCATCTCCTCCCCGCTTTTCTCTACGTGTCTCCTGTCTCCACTCTTTCTTACTATTCTTATTTCTCTTCCTCACTTGTCTCGTCCTTCATCATTTCTCCTTATTTCCTCCTTACCTTTCCTTTTACTTTTTCCTCTCTTTCCCCATCTTTCTCTGTCTCTCCCATTTCGTCACCCTTTCCGCCCACCAGTTTTTACAAGATTTGAGTAAATTTGAGTGATTATTCCGTGTGCAAAGAGTGCATCTGTGTGTACGTGTGTCTTGGACGTATTATTCCTGTGTAAGGTGTGGAAGTGCAGAGTACGCTGGAGTTCTGCTGTGTGTATTAAGTGTGATTAGCTTTGTCGTGTCGTGTGTTTGTTCACGTTTGGCGCCGGTGACTGCGGTGCTTGGTTATTGTTCTAAAGTGATAAGTATTACCCTGTGTAAATTTAGCGTTACGACTGGGTAAGTGTTAACTGTATATTGTTTCGCCAGTAGGAACAGTTTACACTCACTATAAACATTCGAAACTGAGTAGGACTTTGTTTTGTTTGGACTTCTTTTATTCGAGCTGACATTGTTGGCTGAGTGGAATTTTGTAATGTTTTGACAATAAATTACCTTCACCAACCACCTCAATACTGACCACTTCACTTCCATGACGGATCTTTAACTACCACTACTGCAGAGTTTTTTTTTTTTTATTCTGGATTGTACAGTCACCCCCCAAAGAGCGATGGCAGAGTTTCAGAATGATTCGGTCACTCTGTATTGTATGTGTATTATCACTGAACGAAATCTTCTGGACACTCTGCCATCACTTTTAGGGGCGACCGTACGCACAGTGTGAAATGAAAGAATTACACAAAGCTTTCGTTATAATCTTACTAAAAAAGGTCTAACTTAAATATAATCGTTTAGTAGCAGCAAAAACTAAAAATAATAAGTAGTTGGGATGATGAGGTTGTTAGTTAATATCTCATACGGTTCTTGCAAATTTTCACTGTAGTATGTAATTGTTGACATATTTTCCTGTCTTATTTTTGCTACTTAAACAGATTTCCTTCAGTTTAAGGGAGACGTCTGGGTGTTAAGGGTTAATGAAGGAAAAATCTAACCCTTCCCAGACCGAAAAATATCTTCTAAGTAAAACTGACTGAATGGCAAAAATAAAATAAAAAAGAAAATACGACACTAGACCAGAGGGGTTAACTTCTCTGGGACGCATAAAATAGATATCGTAGTCACTGTTTTCTGCTTAATAAAAGGCCTCTAATGAAACAATAGCACTGTTTCTGTTTGCTATTCATTGTGACCCTTTGTACTGCTATCCCACCTCGCCTCCCATTTGTTCTCCCTCCCTCTTTTGTTTCCCCTTACCATTCCCTCTTTTCCCCCCCCTGCCTTACCCCTCCCTACCTCCATCCTCGTCCCACCTCTTCCTCCCACCCATTACCCGCCCCTTCCCTCTCACCCACACCGTCCACTCCCCTTGTCACCTCCTTTTCCTCGCTCCTGCCCCTCCATTTCTCCCCACTCTGTCACTTTTTGTCCACCCTGTCCCTCACATTCCTCACCCTGACCCTCCCTTTTCCCCACTCTGCCTCCTCCCTTTCCCCCCTTCCATTTCCCCACCTCATCCCCCTTCTCCCTCTTCTTCCTCCCCCCTCGTCTGTCGCACTAGTCGTTTCAATATCTCATCCCACCTCTGTTCCACTTCCCCACCACATCCCCCTTCCCCCCCCTCTCTCTCTCTCTCTTAACCCTGCCTCTTTCTCACCTCTCCACTATTACCCCTCTAACTTCTTTCATCCCTTTCTGTCTCCGCCTTTCCCACACCCCACCTCCTCATCATATCTCTCCTGTCTCACCTCTCCTTCATCCCTCCCTCACCCCTGCCTCACCTCTCCTTCACCCTTGCCTCATCTCTCCTTCATCCCTCCCTCACCCATGCCTCACCTTTCCCTCCTCCCTGCCTCACCTCTTCCTCATCCCTACTTCACCTCTCCCTCTCTTGCCTCACCTCTCCCTCACCCCTGCCTTATCCTCTCCTCCTCCCCCATCCCCATCTTCTCCCCAGCTCCTCCCCACCAACCGTTTCTATATCGCCCCCCCCCCCACTCTCTCTCTCTCTCTCTCTCAGTGTTTTCATGCACCCCGGCTCTCCGCCATTCTTTTCCACACGCCCCACCCCACCTAACCCCCACCCACTCCTCCCAACAACTACCCACCTACCCTCCCCACCCCAACCCCAGTCACCCCACCCACCCTCCCACCCATTCCTGCGCCCACCCTCTCATTCTTCTCTCCGCTTCACGCTCCTCCTCCTCCACTTTCCTATTCTCTTCCTTGGTTATTTCTTCTTGGTTTGCGTTCCACTCTTATTCCTCGACCAATTCCAGCTCCCTCTCTCTCTCTTTCCCTCTCTATTTATCTCTATCGCATCTATCTAGCATCCTCTCTATCTATATATATCCATCTATCTATCTATCACTGTCTCTCGTACACTTGCTTTTTTTCTTTTTACTTTGATTCAGCCCTTCCTCTTACTCTCCCATCCTTCTCACTTCCTGTTCCCTTTCCTACTCTCTTTCCTGCTTTTTTTCACCTCGTTTTTCCTACCTTTTCCTCTTAATTCTCAATCACCTTCTCTTCCCTGTACTATTCTAACATTCCCTCTCCTCTTCTTCCATTATTCTTCTCATTTCTCATTCTCTTTCCTTTTCTCTTCCACGCTTCTTTCGTTTTCCGTATTCTCCTCTTCCTCCGCCTCACTTTCTTCTTTATTCTCTCTCTCTCTCTCTCTCTCTCTCTTACACATGGCTTTCAATATTATTCTTCTTTTTTACTTCTCCCTTCGTTCCCTCCTCTTCCTTCGCTTTCCTCCTCCCTCCCCTCCTTCCTTCTGTTTCTTCTTCTTTCTTCCCGAGTCTTTTGTTTCCTGCTTTCTTTGTGCTTGTTAATCCTTTCCTCTTTTCTCAAATCTTCCTTTCCTCTCCCCGCCTCCTAATCCTCCAACATTCTCTCTCTCTCTCTCTCTCTCTCTCTCTCTCATACTTTTCTTAACTTTTCTTCCGTGTACTCTTCGTCTTTTCTCCTCCTCCTCCTCCTCCCGGAATGCACGCCGCCTTCCTCACTCTGCTCTTCCCTCGTCCTATGATACACAATAATTTCTTTAACGCAGTGTGTCCAGGCATCTCGAAATCAACGGGGCTGGATTTTGGCTTCCTTTTGTTCCATTTTTTCGCAGAGAAGTTTTGCACGCTGCCTGTCTTTGCTTTTCTCATTTGCATTAAAAAAAAAAACTCAAACATATTCTCTCTCTCTCTCTCTCTTTCATCATTTTCCAACACTTTTTTTATCTTTCTTTGGCTCCTCTCCTCTTCCCCCTCACCTTCAGTTCCTCGTTTTTCCCCCTTTCTCTTCCTCCTACTCTGCTCTCCTATTCTTTTCCACGCTTCTTTTTCTCCCCCTTCGTTTTCCAATTCTTCTGTCCTCTCTCTCCTTCCTCCTCTTGCCCTTTCGGAGTTTCTACGCCCTTCCTCTTTCTTCATCATACGTGTCAATTCTCCTCCGTCCCTTATCTTCTCTTCTTGTTACCTGTTCTCCCTCCTCTTCTTCCTCCCCTCCCCTGCTTTCTTCCATACTCCTGTTCTCTTTCTGATCCTTCTCCTCCTCCTCCCCTTATCCTCCACTCTTCTTCTCGATGCCTCTTTTCCTCCATCCTCATCCTCTCTTTTTTTCTTCCTCTCGTTTTCCTTCTACTCTTCAGGAATATCTGAATTCTGCTACACTTATATTATGTTCTTCTTGTTTCTCTGTCATGTTTTATTCTTCCCCTTGTCTCGTATTCTTGTTGACTCTTTCTGTTCTCCCCCAGGCTCCTTCCTTCTTCTTCACCCTCTTTGCAAATCTCAGCGTCCTTACCTATTTCTTCTTTCTCTTACCTCTTTTCTCCACCTTCCTTTCTGCCTTGCCCCTTCTTTTCTTCCTCCCGATTTCCTTCGTGTCCTTTCCTCTATTTTTCACTTCACATCTTCCATTCTCTCTCTCCTCTCTCATCAAGCCACCTTCCATCCTTCGTCTCTTCTTCCTCCGTCTTCCTCTTATATTCCACTCTTTCCTTCCTCTCCCATCCACCTTCTATTCTTCTCTTCCCATGCTCCTCTTCCTCTTCTCTCTCCTACTCCTTCGCGAGTCTCTCCGTCCTTACTCTCTTCTTCTCTTCCCTTCCTCCTCCTTTACTCCCTCATCCTCTCTTCCTACTCATCTCTCTTCTCCTCTTTAACCAAGTTTCTCGTCATCGTTCTCTTTTCTTTCCTTTCTCTTCTGGTTCTTCCTCCTTTCTTCTTCCTCTCCTTCTTCCCTCCCCTTCGCTGTCCTCTCCGTCCTCTTTCTTTTTCCTTCCTTCCCTTTCCATTCCATTCCATTCCTTTCCTTCTCTTACCTTACCTTCCTCTTTCCTTTCCTTCCTTTCCTTCCTTTTCCCATTCCTTCCTTCCTCTTCTTCCTCTTCTCTTCCTGTCCTCTCTTCTTCCCCTTTGCAATCGCCAGCGTCCTTGCTCTCTTTTCCTACATTTGCATCTTAATCCCAAATTCCTTCCCTTCCTCCCATTTTCTCGTATTCCCCGGCTTTTCTGTTTTTCTCCGCCTTTCCTGTCCTTTTCATATTCCTCCTTACCACCATTTTAACTTTTTTTCTTTTTACTTATTGCTGTTAATCATCATCATCATCATCATTATCAATCATCCTCGTCGTCGTCGTCAATCATCATCACCATCATCATCATCATCATCTTCCACTACTTCTTCCTCCTCCTCCTCCTCGCAAGTTCCTTCTCCTTTATTCTCTCTTTTCCAAGCTTCGTATTTTCTTCTACCCCAATTCCCTTCCTCCTCTCTTTCCCTACTTCCTCCATCGTCCTATTCTCTCTTCCATCCACCTCTTTTTCTGTTCCCCTTATGCTTCACTTCTACTTGCCTCCCGTTCTTCTCTTCATATCTTCCTCTTTACTCTTTTTTCTTTATTTTCTTCATTCTTTTCCTTACTACCCCTCTCTCTTTTTCTCTTTCTCTTTTTTCTTCATTCTTGGGTTCTTCCTCTTCCTGGCTCCTCTTCTCTTTTTCTATATTTTCCTCTTTCCTCCATTATTCCACTTTCTCTCCCTCTCTCTTCTCTCTTTTTCCATCCACCTCTCTCCACCTAGCTTCTTCTCTCTTCCTTCCCCTCCTCCACTCAGCTCCTTGACTTCTTTTTCTTTCTCTTAATCCTCTTCTCTTCGCCTTCAATCTTTTCTCATTTTTCAATTTCTCTTTTCCCTCATTTTTTTCTCTTCACAATTTTCTTAGCCTTTTTTTCAGTTTGTTTTTCTTTTTCTTCCAACATTTAATTCTTCTCCTTGTCTCCTTTTATTTCTTTGCTCTTCCACTTCTCTCTCTCTCTCTCTCTCTCTCTCTTCTTTTTTACTCTCAGTGATTATCCACATCTTCTTTTTTTTTTTCCTTCTCTCTTTATTTCCTCTTATCCAAATTTTACTCTAAGCGTTTCTCTCTACGTTTCTTCTTTCTCTTCTTCCCTTCCCCTCCTTCTACTTCTTCTTCTCCTTCCCCTTCTTCTTCTCCTCCTCTTCCTCCTTCCCCTCCTCCTCCTCCTCTTCCTCCTTCCCCTCCTTCTTCTTCTTTTTCATCTTCTTTCTCTTCTTCTTCTTCTTCTTCTTCCTCTCCTCCTCCTCCTTCTTCTTCTTCTCCTTCCCCTTCTTCATCTTCTTCTTTCTCTTCTTCTTCTTCTTCCTTTTCTTCTTCTTTCTCTTCTTCCTCCTCCTCCTCCTTCTTCTTCTTCCTCCCCTTCTTCTTCTTCTTCTTGTTCCTCCTCTTCTTCTTTTTCTCCATCCCCTTCTTCTTCCTCTTCTTCAACCTACTCATTTGGCTTATTTATTTGTATCCTCACTTTCTTCCATTCGCCGTGCTTTTCATCTCGTCTTCGCACGTTCCTTTTTTTATCAGTTCCACCTTCCTTCTTCTTTTTATTTCCAGTTTTATCATTCTTTTCTCCAGTTTCTTCTTCTTTGGGCTTTCACTCAGTTCCTTCACCTTCTTTTTTTTTTCCCTTCAAGTCCAAAATAATCTCTCTCTCTCTCTCTCTCTCTCTCTCTCTCTCTCCCTTCTCTTACGGTGCTCGCTGTTGCCCTCCTTATCTTAACCTCTTCATTACGCCGGTGTGTTTATTTCCTTTACTCCCTTTACCTCTACATGATAATATTTAACCACTGGGGAAATCTTTCGCAGTATAAAAAATTATAATAAAATAAAAAAAAGTTCCACTACACTCCACTACACTATACTTCACTCCACTACACTTCACTCCACTCCTCTACACTATACTTCACTCCACTACACTTCACTCCACTCCACTATACTCCACTACACTTCACTCCACTATACTTCACTCCACTCCACTATACTTCACTACACTTCACTCCACTCCACTATACTTCACTACACTTCACTCCACTACACTTCACTCCACTCCACTATACTTCACTACACTTCACTATACTTCACTCCACTCCACTACACTTCACTATACTTCACTCCACTCCACTACACTTCACTATACTTCATTCCACTCCACTCCACTTCACTATACTTCATTCCAATCCACTACACTTCACTAAACTTCAATACACTCCACTTCACTATACTTCACTCCACTCCACTATACTTCACTACACTTAATTACATTTCAATATACTTCACTACACTTCAATATACTTCTCTACACTCCACTACACTTGAATATACTTCACTACATTACACTTCACTATACTTCACAACACTACACTTCACTATACTCTACTCCACTGCACTTCACTACACTTCGCTATCCTCCATTATACTTCACTACACTCCATTACACTTCACTATCCTCCACTACACTTCACTCCACTACACTTCAATATACTCCACTACACCACAACACTTCAGTATACTTCACTACACTTCACTATACTCCACTACACGTCACTCCACTCCTCTACACTTCATTATACTCCACTACACCACTACACTTCAGTATACTTCAGTACACTTCACTACACCACTACACTTCACTACGCTCCTCCACTACAAAAGATCTATACGAAGGTGCAAGACGCTTCAGGTAGTGGAAAAGAAATATATTAAAAAATCCGTCCTCAGCCTGAAGGGGTGGAGGGGAGTATTCTAAGAGTCTATATAGATTTCGTAGCATATATTTCTCACCGATTTGTTCTGCACATCAATATCCTCTTGTTATTTAGTGCTGAAAACGAAGTCGATATTGGAACGATCTTTTTCACACTATACGAGAATGCTGAGCTGTAATAAATCGCTAAGAAAAAGGTGCTACAACCCTCCCCTGGCACCTGGAATATGGCCCCAAGACTCACAGAATGCATACCTCAGTAATCTCCTACACTGCAACTAACAACCTTGAGAGGGCCAGTTTACCAGACGCTGTTTCCCTTCCCCGTGCTCTCCTCTTCTCTTCCTTTCCTTCATTGTCTTCTCTCACTTTTATTTCCTTCTTTTCTTCTCTCCTTTCTTCTTTCCTTGGGTTCTTCTCATCCCCATTCTCCATCTCTCAACCTTCCTGCTTTGTTATCCATGTCTTACGTATAAAGTATCCTAAAGACAAAACAAAAAAGAAAAAAGAAAAAGGCTTGGAAGGATCAAAAGGCACGTTGCTCTTTATACTCCTTTGTATCTTTCACACTCCCTGCGTCCTCCACCTCCTCCTCTTCTTTCCACCTTCTTCTCCTTCCCTCCCCTCCTCTCACCTTACATCCTCTCTCGTTCCTTCCTCCTCTTGTTTTCTTCTCCCCTCCCATTCCTCTCGTCTTGCACTTCGTCTGGCTCTCACCAGCTTTAACGCTCCTCTCACTGTTTCCCCTTCTTCCTCTTCCTCTTATCTTTACCCCTCCTCTTCTTCCTGTACACAATCTCCACTTTCCTCATCATCCATTCCTTTCTCCCATTGTTTTCCTTTCCATCCTATCCTCAGCCTTTACTCACATTCCCCTTCCTTCTTCCCCTTATACTTTCCCCTTTCCTTTCTCTTATTCTACTTCTCCTTCCTTTCTTCCCTCCTTCCTTCCTCTTCTTCCCCCTTCCTTCCTCCTCTTCTCCCTCTTCCTTCCTCCTCCTCTTCCCCTTCCTTCTTCCTCTTCTTTCCCCATCCTTCCTCCCCTTCTTTCCCCTTCCGTCCTCCTCTTGCTTTCCTCTCCCCTTTCCCTCACCCTACACTTGGCTTGACGCTCACAAACTTTGCCTCTCCTCCCCACAACACACACACACACACACACACACACACACACACACACACACACACACACCTAATGGAAGATTAATTATTCAGGTGTCTGTGCATTCCTATTAATCTTTATGCACCACCCATCTCATTATCAAGAAACATACTGACGCCGATGACGATAATGGCAATGATGATGATGATGACGATGATGATGATGATAATGATGACGATGATGATAATGATGTACCCACACAGCCAAAGCACCCACACACATCACCACACTGTCACCTCGCACACGCATATTTAACGAGAGGGCCCGTAACATGGCGGGTTAATCGCCCACTTGAGGTATTTTTTCCCGACATTGGCCATGACCTTTGACCCCTGGTTTTCATAATCCACACACACACACACACACACACGCAATCTCAGCAAATATGCACGTTCTCTCGTCAAAACACTTCACTCTGCCACTTCTTTTTATTGTCCTTTCCTTGAGGGTACACACAAACACTCTGTCGCTCTTCACTAACGTCTTCCCCAACCCCGACACACACACACACGCACACCTGCCCACACCCACATCCTCGTCCCCCTATACCCCCATCCCTATCCCTTACACACATGCACGAACGTACATACACACAATCATCCACACCTATGCGCACACAACTACAGACAGACAGATAGATGGATAGACAGACAGACAGATGGATATATAAACATACAGAGAACCTCATCCTATACCTACATATCCATACTTACTTGCTCCCTTCACTCGGCACATCTCATTCTCTTCTACATTCTAAATACCATTCTATCTGTCCATCTATCTACATATATGTCTATCGATCTTTCTATCCACGTTCAGCCTTTTCTCTGCCCATCTGTCTACCTACATATCTCTCTATCAGTGCCTAAAAACACTCATTTAACATACCACATACTCATCCCACATATTCATATTTACCCACCTCTCTCTCTCTCTCTCTCTCCTATCAAAATACCTTATTAACCCCTGTTTCTTGTACTGTATTTTCTTTCTTTTTTTCCCTTGAGGTCACACTCACACAGCAAACACACTAACTCATTCTACTCACGTCGGCACACTTCAAGCGCCTCATCACTCTTCCTTCCACCCTCACTCTGCCACTCTCACTGTCACCCTCGCTCACGTAAGGCCTTCTCCTCTGTGCTGTATTGTTGTTTTATATACTGATGATGTGATTCTGGCTCCTTCAGTCAAAACTTTACTAGCCTTAATGAATGCTTTACAGGATGAGGATAGCATGTTAGA
This sequence comes from Coenobita brevimanus, assembly GCF_032717465.1. Classification (NCBI taxonomy): domain Eukaryota; kingdom Metazoa; phylum Arthropoda; class Malacostraca; order Decapoda; family Coenobitidae; genus Coenobita; species Coenobita brevimanus. The sequence continues at coordinate 8,334,504 of NC_137000.1, read as the reverse complement.
TCTGTCCTTTACTATAAATAAATCTGAGTGCATGAGTTTTAGTAGTTCATATAAGACAAACCGAAGATATTTCTGAACTGTTTAGTCTAAAAGCTGCCATCGACTATATACAGAATTCTCGGTTGTGCTACTGACGTTCATATAAATAATGATGCAGATAGTGAGATGCAGCAATAAATCTGACAATGACTGTATTATAAGAAAAATTAGCAGTGTTCCTACTATAGTATTCCTGAAACTACTTCCAAGCTATGGCTTAAATTTGGAAGGGTTTGAATCACGGTTTTTAAAAAACAAATGTTACATGTCACTGAAATAAATTGCCACTGGATATCATATGGTTACTATGAAAACAGTGAATAATTGTGGAATATTAGACCAATCACAATGCTTGTTATGCTGCTGGATTTATGATTTATAAACACCAAATTAACTGGAATAGAATCAGATTTATTCGGCATGCTTATTTAACCAAGCACATATGTACTTAAAAATTTGCTATACAGAAACAGAATAATTATTAATGAATCAATATGGGTGCTGTGACCTGATAAAAAATGACGCTAATGCTATAAAAGAAAGTTCAAAACACTAACCTATTCCTATGTCAGGGATTTTCTTTTTAGAACATCATACAAAATTATCCGTCTACCCATCTATCAATGTAGCTAGCTATCCTCTTCAATACTCCATTCAATCACTCTCGCATTACACTTCATTCAATCACCCATCTTTATGTTTTTTTCTTTTAATTTTCTTTTTGAGGTTACACCCACACAGGCAAACACCCCCACTACTCTATTTTCACCTATCAATTTATCTGTCTATCTATCCATCTATCTATCTGTCTATCTACCCATCTATCTATGTCTATCTATCCATCTATCTATCTATCTATCTATCTATCTAACTATCCTGTCAAAAACCTGATTCTAACACCCGCTGCCTTTCTTATTGTTTTTTCTTCTTTCTTTCTTTATTTCTTGGGGTCACACTCACACAAACACACTTACACCCTCTACTCACGTCCGCACACTCCTAAGCGCCTCATCACTCTCCCTTTTCCTCTCACTCTCAGTCTCTCACTCTCACACATACCCAACCACACCAGGACCAAACACACATTTTTCTCACCAATTCACTTCCTAGGCTCACTTTCCCCTATGATCATTTTTCTCTTAAGCTCTCCTCAGTTCTTCTCGTAAGCTCATTTTCTACTTAGCTCATTTATTCTCAGCTCACTCAAACCACCTTATTCTCTCTCTCTCTCTCTCTCTCTCTTCAATTAAGCTTCTTCATTTCTTACTCTCTTTTCCCAAGCTCACGTAAGCTTCCCCAACAACTCATTTCGTTATCTCCATTTCCCTAACTCACTCAAGCTTCTTCAACAACTCTTTTCAGCAACTCTTTTTCTCAGCTTAAGTTTCCTAGATCTTTTCCTTAATTCACCCAACTTCCTAACTAATTTTTCCACCTCTTCAAGCTTTTCTTTTCCTATTTTTTCCCCATAAACTAACTCAAGGGTTCTCTAGCTGTTTTCCTCACCTACCTCAAGCTTCCTATATCATCTTCCCAATTCGATCAAGCTTCCCAAAGTCTGTTCCACCTGTGACTTAAGCTTCCAGGGTCACTCAAGCTTTATCAACATTCTTCCAATGTCACTCAGGCTTATTAACTTTATGTCCAACTAACTTATATTACGTTATATTACGGCAACTACTCTAATCGTTAGTTTTATTCTTTAACTTTTCCTCAATTTACCCGCGCTTCCTCAACTCACTCAAGCTCTCTGAACTCATAGCCTCTCCCCACACACACACACACACTCACACACACACACACACACACACACACACACAGTTTTCACACTAACTGCCTGTCTCCTTCGCCTTCCTTTCTCTCAGTCTGTTTCCTTCATTTACCCCATCTTTTTCATTCATTTTCTCACATTATTTTTCATTTCCTCCTCGCTCTCTCTTGCTTTCACTCTACTTCCTTGTTTTCAGCTATTCCTTTCTACTACCTTCAATCACTTCGCTGCATTCTTTCCTCTATATCACCCGTTTACTTCTTCCTTCATTTTTACACGTCATCCAGTCTCGCCTCTTTCTCTTCTTCCTTCTTCATATCTCTTCTTACGTCCTCCTTGTCTCCTCCTTCTTTTCTTCCTTCCTCCTTTCCCTTACGTCCTCCTTTGCCTCTATTTTGATCAAGATTCTCACTCTATGCTCTCATGCTCTGTCATTCTCTCCTCCACACCACATTTTCACTCTATTCCCACATTCACATGGTACTCATTCTACCCGTTTGCTCATCTTCCTCTCCCTTTATTTTTCCTTACGCTATCTGCTCTACTTTCTTATTTTCCTTACGGCTTTTGCTTTTCTTCCTTTCCCTTTATCTGCCTTACGCTTTTTGCTCTTCTTCCTTTCTCTTTTACGCCTTTTGCTCCTCTTCCTTTCCCTTTACTTTCCTTCCGCCTTTCCAATCCCTCTCTTCCTCAAGTTCTGCGTTTTTTCTCTCTCTCTCATTTCCTCATCCTCCCCTGCACATGACCTTTCACATTTCCCTGATCTTTTCTACTCGTATTTATTTCACTCTGTCCTCTTTATTTTCATCCCCTCCCTGTTATTTTATTTACTCAGTTTTCCTCGCCCTCTTTTACTTGATATTCCTCATATTTTCCTTTATTTCCACCATTTCTCCACTTTTTCCTTCAGTCCTACACACACAATATATTCAATCCGCTCTCATATTCACCCCCCTTCTTCTGCATTTCTTTAGGTCGACTTTTTCACTTTCTATTCACTCTGTTCTCTCTCACTTTCTCTAATTCCATCCTCTCCTCCTCCATATCACCTTTTCACACTCCCCTTGAATACTTCTCGCCGATGACCCATTTTTTTTTTTTTTTTATTCTGACGACATTAAGACGACTCTGAGGTTTAAAAAGATCTGTCGAAGTGAAAGCGTGATACACCACCTCATTAACCCCTTCACTACAAACAAACCTTCCTTAGATGAGTGAAATCGTCTGGGCATAGTAAGGATAAAGCACGAGTAAATTCATCTGATTCTCTCTCTCTCTCTCTCTCTCTCTCTCGTAAGGATAGAACACGAGTAAGTCATCTGATTGAAGTTAATTTCTCTCTCTCTCTCTCATCATCATCATCATCATCAACATCAACATTTTCATCATCATCATCACCATCGTCGTCATCATCAAAACTACATCCTGTTCATTCCATTCCATCTATCGTCCCCCGTCTGTCAGGCACGGATGGAGCTAGGGATGGAAAGTAGCTCCACTCTCTCCACTTTAACCTGGCCTAACACTGCCATCACTCCGACTTAAATACCGAAATGCAACCAACGATTAACACAAATATATGGAATTATTCACGAAGAAATATTATGTACGAGATCCAGCGTTGTAGTGCTATATTTACTGTGCCACTCAGAAATGAAAAATAAACTGCAAAAGGTCGATACTGTACTGTAGGTGGGGTGAAAAAAAAAATTGGTGAACGGGCTGAGAGTATGAGATTTTTAATTTTATATGCATCCGACTCTGGACATATGCTAGCGAGCCCGTTCCCGAGGTCCACTACTCCACTTACCACACACCAACCAAGTCCAAATCCTCTGCAGTTCTCACACGTCCCCTAACACTTACTGTATATTGCCACCGTTTTAAGTGTGATAAGGATAGCACTTTCACATGACATTTTTTTTTTTAAGGAAGAAGGAACCAAAGGCTATATGGAAGTGAACACGGTCATGTAAAATTCAACTCCACAAACTGTTCCCCGCAATAACCAGGATCGAACCCGCTACCGTCCCAAACTTATCGCTCTCCACCACCATGGTGTGTGTGTGTGTGTGTGTGTGTGTGTGTGTGTGTGTGTGAACCAAGTGGAGTGGCTGGATAAATGAGCGTGTGGGCTTCAATGAATTCCCGATTACTGGAATGAACAAAATTGTGAGGAGGAGGAGGAGGAGGAGGTGGAGGAGTGAGGGAAAGGGGTGATATGGATGGGGAGATGCCAGGGAGGGATGGGGTGGACTTAAGGTGTGTGTGTGTGTGTGTGTGTGTGTGTGTGTGTGTGTGTGTGTGTGTGAGTGAGAGAGAGAGAGAGAGAGAGGTATGTGAGTGAGGGAAGACTTGGGTTAGTTTGGTGGGCAGAGCATGAACTAAACTGGGGAACTTTGGAGTTGGGTGAGGAGGTGTGGAGTGTGGCAGGTTTGAGGCAATGGTTTTCGGAGGGAGATTGACTGCACAAACTTAGCGACGTATGTTTGTGGGATTCTGGCACCTCTTCCTTGGCGATTTACTTTGAATGCAGCACTGAAATTTTCTCTTATATGTTAGTTATGTACCTTTCTGAAGAACATCATAGGCTGTCAAAAAAAAAAAAAAAAAAAAAAAAAAAAAAGAGGACTCAGGCGAACATCTGACTGCTTTGCGACCTTGAACTACGACGATTGCTCTCGAAGTCGAATTACATCAATCTTGCCTGATCCTTAACCATTCCACCGACTTGTTCAAAGAGCAAAACTGAGCTTCCTTTGCCCAGTAATTTGACTTATTACCGTTCCCTGTAACCTTAATTTTTAACTGCTCTCAAAATCGAATCTCGTTATCCTTGTCTTACCCTGTGCCATATCATTAAGTTCTGCCTATAATAGATGAAGACTACGTTGACCCTGCCGTGTGACCTTGACCTTTGACCTACTGTTCTCAAAAATCCACAGGTCTACCTCTCTGGTAACCCTCTACTTATTATTTTCTTCACACACAGACACACAGGGGAAGTTTGACGGGTTGACCTTTGACCTTGCCTTGTGACCCTGACCTTTAACTGACTGTTCTCAAAGTTGAATTTTCTCGCTCTCGCCTGACCTTTAACACTTCCATCAAAATGTTCTGTAAATTCTATCTATCTCGTAAAGGGTGGCCGTTTGACTTTGAGTTCGTTGTTTAAAGGGTAGGGGCACTAACCCTTCACCAACACACGTGCTGACAATGGATTGGTTATATGGTTACCACCCAGCGTTGTAAATGGTTTCCTGGCTTACAGGGAACCATTAGGCTTGTCACTCAATGTAAAAACACTTCAAAAGGAAAGAAGATTAAATAAAAGTGACAGGAAAGGTGGGAGAAATAGGAAGAGAGAAGGGCAGACACAGAAAAAGAATGATAAAGGTCAAGGAAGAAGTGGGCAGCACTACATCAAGGGAATGGATTATGGATACCACCACCTACTACACTGAATCCTTCAATTATTGCCTTATCCTCAACACTTCCACAAAGTTTTATCTAAATCGGACGAACTGTTAAATCTGACTTTATCTTGTGACCAAATTAGGTTTACTTTCTGGCTAACACTCAGCCTTTCAACCAAGTTTGGTTAAAATCGAATCGAAATTGAGTTACTTATTTAACAGACACATGGGTTGAACTTTGACCTTACCCTGTGAGTCTCATCTTTGACTGTTCTTAAAATGTAACCAGTTTATTTTTGCCTGACCCTTAACACTTCCCAATAGTTTAATTTGGAGTAAATATGTTAAGATGTTACTCCCAAGTTCGATTCTGACCTTGATCTATGACCCTGACCTCTGACCTACTATTAAAAAAATAAACAATAGATTTATTCACTCGCTGACTTTCAACCATTCTAGTAAGTCTGGCTAAAATCTACTTAAAACACACACACACACACACACACACACACACACACACACACACACACATTACCCCCCCAATAAACACCAAAACCCTCATCCACCCAGCCACACACACACACACACACACACACACACACACACATACAGACCCCTATCCACTCCTCCACCAGCACCACCATCTTCATCCACCCACAGATAGAGAGAGAGAGCTATCTTCTGATCCGCAATTCCACAACGAGCCGCGGATCAGAGCCAACCGAGATGCACGCAGGCCCCGAATATGAAGACGGGTGGGTGTGGGCGAATTCGGGGCGCCGGGACGTCCTCGGCTCTATACCAACTTGGCCTTGATGCAAAGTCGTCCTGATGAGAATTCGGCCCGATATGGCAAGGAGGGGGTTGGGGGTGGGGAGGGAAAGAATGAGAGAAGGAGGAGGCGGGGAGATGTGGGGAGATGGAAGGCGAGGATAGAGGCGCGAGGAGAGAAGCATGAGAAGGGAAGAGGAGGAGGAGGGATGTGTTAGGAAAGATGGAAGAGGGCGACGAATGTACGGGGTGGGGAGGGAAAGAATGAGAGAGGAGGAAGAGATGATGGGGATGGTTACAAGGAGGAGAAGGAAGAAGGACGATGAAGTGAAAGAATTACAGGAAAGGGAGGAAGGAGATGCGAAGAGAAATGGAAGATGGAAAAGAATGGCAGGGGGTGGGGAGGGGAAGAATGAAAGAGGAAGATTTGGCGATACTGATGAGGGAGACTGAGAGGAGGGGAGGGAGGAGGGGATAGGAAGATGGGAGGACAGAATAAGAGGAAGATGCTGGGAAGGGGGGGGGGACGGGGGGAAGGAGAAGCTGGGAGTGGACGGATCAAATGAGAGGAGAGAAAGAGTTGGAAATATTGATGATAAAGCTTATGAGGGGGAGGAAAATGTGGGGAGATGTGGAAGAAGAGGAATGGAGGAAGGTGGAGGAGAGGGGAGATGGGAGGAAAAAAAGAGGGAAGAAGGAGGAGAGAGACGTGAGAGATGAAAGGGGTGAGGAATGGAGGAGGTGAGGAGGGAAAGAATGAGGAAGAACCTGTGAAGTTGAAGAAGCTTGGAGGAGGAGGAGGAAAATGGGAGAGAGGAGAAAAGAATAAGAGAAAGAGATATGGATGTTGGGGGAGGGGATAGGGAAAGAGGAAAGGTGGGATGGAGATGATGATGATGATGATAGATAGAGAGAGAGAGAGAGAGAGAGAGAGAGAGAGAGATGGCAATGCTGATGAGGGCTTGTACTGAGGAGGGGGGAAATAAGGGGGGTGAGATGGAGAAGGAAGGAAATGGAGGGAAGGTGGGAAGAAGAGCAAGGAAAGAAAGAGGAGGGAGACGTGAGGAGAGATGGAAGAGGAAGATGGCTGGAGGGAAGGTGGGGAGGAGGGAAGGATGGAGGAGAAAGAGTATCAGATGTTGATGACGTAGCTTGTAAGAAGGAGGGGGAGGGAAGGAGGAGGTGATGAGACATGGATTGTGATGACGAGGGCGAGAGACCAGCAATGACAGGGGGGAGAAAAGACGGAACAGGATGTGAATATATATATATATATATATATATATATATATATATATATTCTCGCTTTGAAGAGGTAAAGGCTATACTCGTCATTTTAACTTAAACTAAAATCTGCCATCTCTCTATCTTGATTGTTTAGGTGTAACAAGACACCAACACTAGATCACGGTATTAGTCACCAAGTGGTATGGGAAGACGTCAAGCCGTAGTGCTGTTATCCTGCTACAAAGGTAGGGGAAACAGGCTGCAAATGGACAAAATATATGTTCCAAAAGAACACAAACACAAAAAAGCCAGGTTAAGGCCAACGAGCTATAGGTTACCCTCGAGGCTGTGGCCACTGGCACGCCTGGGACAGATTTTTATCCATTGCAGACACAGTGACATTTGACCCGTGACATTATTGACGCCTGACCGAGATAGAACTATACGGTCAATAGCTGTTACGTCTACAATAATAATAATAATAATAATAATAATAATAATAATAATAATAATGAGGTATGTTGGTCCAAATAGTCAAAAGATAAAGCCCCAAAAGACAGACAGATAGACAGACAGAAGCAAGAGAGAGAAGCACGGACAGACAGACAGAAGCACGGAGACACAGGGAGAAAGACAGCCAGACGCAAGACAGACACAGAGGAAAATGGGCAAAGAGAGACAGACACACAGACAGGTAGAAAGAAATACAGGAATCACACACACACACACACACACACGCACACACACACACACATTCCCCTGCCATTACACAGGCGATAACCATGAAAGAAGAAGGATGATGGCGCATATAAAGAGCACAGGAAGAGAGAACAGGGGGAATGAGATATAAAAGTGGAGTTTTATTTTTTATTTTTTAAGGAGGAGAGAGGATAGAAGAAGAGGAGAAAAGAAGAGGAAAGAGGAGAGAAGAGAAGGTGAGAAGAGGAGGAGGAAATAAAAGTAATGCAAGTAAACAGGAAAAAATAATTAGGAACGAATCAAATCTTTGTGCTAGTCATGGATAGGCGGTATTCTAAGAGGCACATGAGCTTCGCAACACCTTTTCCTTAGCTCTTTATTTTGCTTATTAAACTGAGCATTCTCCTTTATGCTATTTATATAAACAGTTTTCAGGAGTAATATACAAGAGGATACTGAGGTGTAATGTGCAAGATAAATCCCTGAGGAAAAGGGGTTATGAAATCCCCCAAATCATATGAAATACGACCTTAAAAGTATCAAGAACGAAGAGGAGGACAATAGTAAACATAAAGAAATAGCTGTGAGAGAGAGAGAGAGAGAGAGAGAGAGAGAGAGAGAGAGAGAGAGAGATACGGAAGAAGAGAGTACACAAAGAAATAACTAGGAACAGATTAAAAAAAAAAATAGCAACAGGGAACAGAGACAAAAAGAGAAAAGCAAGAAACAATGCAAAAGCCAAACCACACGCCCACGAATGCGTATCTCCCGCCATCACAACAAAACTAAATCATTAATCCTCTGGCAGCCGGAAGCATACCATCGCAACTTCGCCAAAATTATTAACAAACAAGCCATTTATTCCCGGATAATGCCCATGAAGTTTGGATACTATTTGCCCACTTGATTTTGAGATATTTTGGTAACAGCCAGACAAACAGACAGACCCAGGCAATTACAGTACCGCTTCGGTAGGCGGGCGATAATAACAAGGAGCTGATAAAAAAGAATAACAAGGAATAGGAAGAAAAAGCGAAAAACAAGATACACGGCAGAGGGAAAAGCGCAAAGACAAATTGATCAGAAACGGAGAATACGAGCAAAACAAGATAAATGTAAAAAAAGAAAGCAATGAATAACAACGAAGAGAGAGAGGAACAAGAGAAGTCGAGGCGTGGTCAGAGCGATAAAATAGAGAATGAAATGCGCAATGTTCGGAAAAGGAAAAAAAAAAAAAAAAAGACGGTAAATAAATGATGGTGAATAAAACATGGCGAATAAAAGATGGTGAGAGTATGCAGGAAGCGAAATCGAAAGCGAGGAAACTTACGCAGACACAAGGAAGTAAAATATGGCTGAAGAAGGAAAATAGGAGGAATAAGGAGATAGCAGGAAAATGCCGGAAGCGAACAAGGAAGTGGTACCGTACTGAGGAAAAATGGGTTCTCTCTCTCTCTCTCTCTCTCTCTCTCTCTCTCTCAAATAAAGTAGCAAGCAATGACAAGCAAGCAGCAAATACGAAGAGGGGAAGAAACAAAGCACACACACACACACACACACACACACACACACACACACACACACACACACACACACACACAGAGGGAAATCAGAGGAACAAGAAGGTAGCAGAGATATGGTGTGAAACAAGGAAGAAGGAGGCATAAAAGAAACACACACAAAGCAAACTATGGTCCAGAGAGAGAGAGAGAGAGAGAAACATAAAAAAAAAAAAGCTACACGATGGAAAACAGCGGACGCAAGAAAGAAGCAAGGAATGTATTGGCCGCAAAAAAAAAAAAAAAATACAATAAATAAATAAACAATAACAAAAACTAAACCTGGTGCACAAAGAAAAAACAGGAAGTAAGGAGACTGCAAAGAGGCGTAAAAAAAAAAATGAATAGAAGAGACTTTTTGCACTCGCTAGAAACTGTAAAATGTGAATGAGGAAAAAGTATGTAAGGAGAGAGGAAGGAAAAGGGGAGAGGAAGGAAAAGGAAAGGGGAAGGAAAAGGGAGAGGAGGGAAAGGAGAGAGGAAGGAAAAGGAGAGAGGAAGGAAAAGGAGAGAGGAAGGAAAAGGAGGAAGGAAAAAGGAGAGGAAAGAGAACGAGAGGAAGGAAAAAGAGAGATGAAGGAAAAGGGGAGAGGATGGAAAAGGAGAGACGAAGGAAAAGGGAGAGGTAGGAAAGGGAGGAAGGAAAAGGGAGAGGAAGGAAAAGCAGGAAGGAAACGGAGAAAGTAAGAAAGAAGAGAGAAACGGATAAATAAAGCAAATTAAAAAGCATAACAAGAACAGCAGAAAAATATGACGAAAAGGAGATGAAAAGAAGGAAAAGAAAAATACAAACTAAACAATGAAATAACAGATAAAAATAAACACAGCAAGAAAGAGAAGACCTAAAAATGAAAACAGTCCACGGAACAAGTGAGAAACTTTAAAAAAACAATAAGTTAAACACGAAGACCATAAAAACATGCTAATGGAAGAAAACTAAGATACAAAAACAGAGAGAGAGAGAGAGAGAGAGAGAGAGTTATGCCGCACATTCATACACCGCAGTATTTTCTAACATGAAATCGGAAATATGCATCCTAGTTTAATCCCTGCTGGAGTGTGTGTGTGTGCCGCAGTATTTTCTAACATAAAATCCGAAATATGCTTCCTAGTTTAATCCCTACTGGAGTGTGTGTGTGTGTGTGTGTGTGTGTGTGTGTGTGTGTGTGTGTGTGTGTGTTATTTAGGTCATGACTCTCTCTCTCTCTCTCTCGCTTTATCCATCTATATCACTGCATTTCTGTATGAACATCCATAACCTCTCTCTCTCTCTCTCTCTCTCTCTCACACACACACACACACACACAAGACATCACCCCTCTGTCACTCTCATTCCCCTCACACCAGACCCTCTTTCCACATTTGCCTCTCCACCCATATCCTACGCTCTTCACCCTCACTGCCCTCCCCCAGCAAAATGTAATTGTATGGCGGTACTAGGAATTACATTGGAAAGAGGTCGCACTGCTGGACGGGGTTAATGGAGGTCGTTTCTACCCGATAATTTAACTCGTTCAGTAATTGGGTTTTTAGATGCAGGAATAGACTTAACATTAACCCTGTCCACCTGTCCCCCCAAAAGTGATCGCTGGATATATGGCGCCTCATTCCAGTAGACTTTTATAATTTCGGCCTGACGTTAGTTGGAATAGGACACGAGACTTAAAGAAATCGTCTGATATCTGTTGAAACTGGACACGAGGCAGAGAAATCGTCTGACGTAAGCTGGAACAGGACACGAAACTTCATGAAATCGTCTGACCTTAATTGAAATTGGACACGAAACTTAATGAAATCGTCTGCCGTTAGTTGAAATTGGACACGAAACTTAATGAAACTGTCTGACGTTAGTTGGAAGAGGATACGAGAGTTCCCCTCGCCATTAGAGGGTTTGTGGTTCAGTATAAACCCTCAGGCTCTTATGACTCTCAGCTGAATAAAATCGTCTGGTGTTTGGTAGAATAAAACCCTAGAGAAGACGCAACCATGAAAAGCCTCTCTCTCTCTCTCTCTCTCTCATCACTCACAATTTCTTACAACCCCCTTACACTCCTGCTCCCTCTCCTGGGTCTAATACACCCAAACTCTACCTACTTATCTTCATGCTCTCTCTCTCTCTCTCTCTCTCTCTCTCTCTCTCTCTCCACGCCTCAAAAGCACATTCAGTTAATCCCATCACTACATCTCGCCTTCCATTACACTCCTTCCTCCCACCACTCCTCATTTCCTTTCCTTCACTTAGCTCTCCCAATCCCACTCTCTTTGCCTCCTCCCCCCACTCCCAAATCTCTGAAGCATTCCCAATCACATCACTCCCAAACCACTCCCTCAGGTGATCATCTTTACTCCCTTTTCCACTCTCTTCTTCCCACTCCTTCTCTTTACGTTACTCCTCTCAAAGTAATCTCTCGACCCAGTCCTACTCTCCAAACATCCCACCAACTCCCACTCTTATTTCTCCCTTCCACTCCTTAATTCCCTCTTTCACTCTTTCCCACTTTCTCACCGTTCTTGCTTACCTTTCTTACTCCCATCCCCTCTCCGCCAGGCCCAACACTCCCACTCCCACCCCCCCAACGCTCCCAATCCCACCCATTTTACACTTCTCCTCTCACACCCTCATTAATACTCCCAATCCTACCATCTACTCCCACACTATCACCTCCCCCCCCCTCCCCACTTTTTCTCACCTATCTAGGCTCTCTTTCTCCACACCAACCCAATCACTCCCAATTTTTCACCTTTACTCCTTCACCCTTCTCGAACACCCACTCAATCACTCCCAATCTTTAGCACTCCCTCACCTCCCACCACTCCTAATCCCACGCCTCCCAGGACTCCCAATCCCACGCCTCCCAGGACTCCCAATCCCACGCCTCCCAGGACTCCCAAGCCCACGCCTCCCACTCCCACACCCCGCTTAGAGGCAGACGTTTACAGCGCCCCAGAGAGGGAAGGGGAATGGAGAAACTTCAGGCATAAGATGGGGTGTAACTCTGCTCTCCACACACACACACACACACACACACACACACACACACACACACACACACACACACATACTCCTCCCTACCCACTTCCCACGCACGCACACACATTTTTTTCTGGGTTCACACACACACACACACACACACACACACACACACACACACACACACACACACTCCTCCCTACCTACTTCCCACGCACGCAATCACACACCTTTTTCCGTCTGAGTTCATACCCTGTTTTCTTGTACTATCATCTCTCTCTCTCTCTCTCTCTCTCTCTCTCTCTCTCTCTCTCACATTCTCGTTTTCCTTATTTCTTAACTCCCTGACTTTACCCTCACTCCACTTTATTTCCTTACTTCCATTTTCTTCTCCAGTATTTACCTTCTCCTTGCTTCTAAACTTTCTTCCTTCTCTCCCACTTTCCTCCGCCATTCTCTTACCACCCTCCTCTTCGCTACCTTTACCCTTTCAGTACGAGGCGTCTCTCATAAGCTGAATAAAATCGTCTGGATGAGGCAAGACCGGAATAAAATAAAACACCAATGTAAATAAAAAAAATGGTCTGGAGAAAACATGAATTAACCAAGAGTCATCGTACTGAAGACTTGATCATTAGGTTCCTCTCTCTCTCTCTCTCTCTCTCTCGTTACTCACAATTTCTTACAACCCCCTACACTCTTACTCTCTCTCCTGGGTCTAATACACCCAAACTCAATCTACTTATCTTCATTCTCTCTCTCTCTCTCTCTTTCTCTCTCGTCACGCACTTCCGTCTCAACCATCCTCTCAATTTTTCGCTTTACTAGTAACGTGCTGATTTAATTGCCCTCCTTGTCGTAATTGGGGCCAGGTGAGGTGAGGTGGGGTGAAGTGAGGTGCAGTGAGGTATAGTGAGGTGAGGTGAAGTGAAGTGACGATGTGAGTTGCAGTGCAGGTGAGGTGAAATGAGGTGAGTTGAAGTACGATCAGGTCAGGTGCGGTCAGGTGAGATGAGGTGATGTGAAGTTAGCTGAGGCCGAGGACGTGTAGTAAGACTGGGGTGCAGTGTAATGAGGTGAGGTGAGGTGATGTGCACTGAGGTGAGGTGAGGTGATGTGCACTGAAGTGAGGTTAGATCAGATGGAGGCGGCCTGGGTCACGGTACCTGTCTGGCCTCTTGAATTGGGGGTACGCCTCGGCCACCCCCCCAGCTGCTAGTCACACCTACAGACTCAACACCAATGGATTTTTATGTGGAATCGGAGAGATCCCTCGTTGTAAACAGATAAAAACAGTCACCATTTTACCCTTTTTACTACCACCTGAAGGAAATTTTGGAAAGCCCCTCAAACACACACACACACACACACACACACACACACGCAGGCACTAGGACAAGAGACGGTCACCCATCCAATCACTAGGCAGATAATCGGCTGTTTATATTCACTACAACACAATATCGTCACCCAGTCAATCACTACAGCGCGTTTGTACCAACCTCTGATTTTCCCCCCTTCCTTTCAGCTCAGTTAATGACCAAGTGTAGTCACACTGGCGGGTCGACGTAACTAGCAACCAAGGAGACTCATTCCTACCACGACTTTACTAACCCATTTTCGCTAAGTCAAAATAAACAGACTACACGACATGCAAACGGGAATCCTTTTAACCTCGAACCAGACGCTGGGGTGTTTCCATTTACAGATATAAAAATACATCATTAGGCTGAAGGGGCTACATGACACTGCTTCCAACCCTTTCAGCCCCAGGATGTCTTTTTAAAATTCCCTATAATCCTCAAAAATTATCCAGCAAAGAATAAGAACGCTAAGGGTGCACAGTGCCACACCAAAGCCCCCTTTCACTGCCACACTTCACACCCCTCACGCTTAATTCACCACATTTCTCTCTCTCTCTCTCTCTCTCTCTCTCTCTGGGGCATAGTAGGCTTCGTAGCACCTTTTCCTTAGCGCTTTTTTTTGCCAACTACAACTAAATATATTCTTCTATGTTATTTATGTGACTTGAATATCGATATAGTTTGCATCACTGACATACAAACGAACACTGAGTTGTATGTGCAGAATAATTCGCTTAAAATGAGGTGTTGCGAAACCTATACCACTCAGAATACGACCATCAGACCTATTCCCCTCTTTTTCCCCTCTGACAGTTGTTCCTCATCTTTCTTCTCCCTCTCCCCTCTCCCCTCCACCACCTCCTCCTCACCCTTCCTCCTCTCCCCTCTTCCACTTCCCTCCTTCCCTCTTATCTCTTCCACTTTCTTATTTTCGTCTTTTCCTTCCTTCAACTTCTCTCCCTTCCTCTTCTCTCCCCTTCCATCATCTTCTCTCCCTTCTACATCGTCCCTCTTCCACTTCATTTTCTCCCTTTTTCCTCCTCCCTCTTCCACCTTCTCCCCTATCCTCCTCCCTCTTCCTCCTCCTCCCCTATCCCCCCCCCTCTCTCTCTCTCTCTCTCTCTCTCTGTGTTCCCCATAAACAATTCAAACTCCCCCTCATCCCCTGTCCCTCCCCACCTCTCGTTTCCACCCCCCTCCCAACCCCTCCCCCACCTATCCTCTGTTCCCCCTATCCCTTGAATACCTCCCCCTTACTCGCCCCCCTCCTCCCTCCCCGTCTCAACAAACTCCCATTTTTTTTACTTCCCTCGTCCCTCTCTTTTCCTCCCTTCCCCTCCCCTTCCTTTCCCTCTCCTCCCTTACCCCTCTATCCTCCCAAAACTCTCCCTTTCTCCTCCCCTCGTCCCTCTCCTCCCCAATACCCCACCTTCCCTAACTCCCCCTTCCTCATCCCCGCTTCTCCCCCGTCCCTTCCCTCCCCCAACCATTTTCTCACCCCAAACTCCCCCTTTTTTACTCCCCTCTGCCCCCTCCCCTACCCCAACCCCACCATCCTTCCCAAAATCTCCCTCTTCCCTCCCCTCTCCTCTCTCCCCAACTCTCCTGTTTAACTCCCCTCGTCCCTCTCCCCTCCCCTCCCCTTTCCTCCCCCTTCCCCCCACTCACCTGAAGTATCCATGAATTCCTGGCTGAAAGTTGGGCCCCACACACGCCTGCCATCGCTTGCTTTACTTCAGGATTTATCGGTAACCCCGCAATTTACCCAGCCCGATAGATTTATAAAGTCGCCGATAAAATTAGTCACCGATAAAATTAGTCACCGATAAATTTATACAGTCGCCGATAGATTTAGTCACAGGTAGATTTATATAGTCACACATAAATTTAGTTACCTAGGGATTTATATTCACTGGTGGATTTATATAGTCACCGATAGATTTATAGTCACCGATAGATTTGGTCACCGACAAATTTAGTCACCGATAGATTTAGTCACCGACAGATTTGTATAGTCACCAATAGATTTATATTCATCAACAGATTTGTACTCTCACCGATACACTCGTAAGCACCACCAAAATAGAGTCGGGCAGATTTCTAGACTTACCGATATATTTCCAGACTTGCCGATATATTCCTATAAATTCCCATATTTCTGTGCCCATATATTTTTCAGCACCGCCGATATATCAACCCAGTAATATGCTGTGTTTCTCAAGTTGCCGATATATTTCAAGAGTCATCGGTATACTTCTATTAACTGCTAATATTTTTCTAGACAGCCGATATATTTCCACCCGATATGTCAGCCTAGCGATATATTTCTAGAGATACCGATATACCATATATCTAGCACAGCAATTTTCTAACACTATCGACATATTTCCCTACTTAACATACCTCTAGCACTATCGATACATTAACCTGGCGATGTATTTCCAGAGCTGGTGATATATTTCCAGAAAAAAAAATAAATTCTTGCTGGATATCTTCTTAGCGTAACAAATATATGTCGTGTTTTTTTTTTAATAGTTTAATATCTGTCCTACATAATCAGTCTCCACACCTACACTTCAATAATCTCTCGTTTGTGTGTGTGTGTGTGTGTGTGTGTGTGTGTGTGTGTGTGTGTGTGTGTGTGTGTGTGTGTGTGTGTGTGTGTGTGTTTGGGATATATTTGGCCCCACCGATAAATTTCTCAGGCATAGCTACAGATTTTTCTCTGCTTTCCGTTTTTTTTTTCTTTTTTGTTTTTTCTTTTTTTTTTACGGGAAATATTTGGTCTCAGCAATATATTTCTTTTTCCCTGCCTCAAAGACTTTTACACTGTTTTATCCAGAAAGTATTTGCTCTGACAATCACTCACTTCCACGACTCTCTCAAATACCTTCACTACGAAGGCCATTTACTGCCTGCCAACTAGACGATTTTATTTTCAAGCCCCTGTGGATTTTTGCATTTTATTTTCATGGTCTAACAGATGAGAAATTAACCCATGATAGGATTAATTTCTCTTCTACTAGACCATAAAAATAATAATAATACAAAATAACTTCTCCTTCACTAAATTACCCCCTGTACAGAAAAAAAAAAAAAAAATCACGCAGCAGAACTTAAAAAAAAAAAAAAAAAGCTTGTAGTGAAGGGGTTAAATGGCCAACCAACCGCCTCGCCCCGGGCCCCTACGCTCCTGATAGGGGGTGATATGGGATTGGAGGATGGATGGATTTTTTTCGGATTTATTTTTGTTTTCCAGGCCAAGCTTTATATATTTTTCTTTCCTCTTCTTGTCTTTTTTTTTTTTTTTTTTTGGGGGGGGGGGGGTATTTTTCAAGGCCAGGTTTAATTATATTTTTCTTTCATTTCTTTTTCTTTTCTTTATTTTTTCGGGAGTTTATTATTCCCAGGCCAGGTTTTATATATATTTTTTAATTTTCAGAATGTTGTTATATTGCTTCACGGATTCCATACCAGTCTCTCTCTCTTCTCTCCCTCTCTCTCTCTCTCTCATATTATTTCAGGATCCCAAGTTATCCCCTCTCTTTTTTTTTTTTTTATAGTCCTGACATTTCTATTTTTTTTTCCATGGGTTTTATCATACCACTGCATTCCATTGGTAATTTTTTTTTGTACATTTTCCTCTCATGCTTTCCCTATGTTTCCTGCCATATTATTATTCATGGATTTCATGCCCTATATATTTCACTTTGTGTCATTTTATTATTTTCAGATTCCTCCCTCTCCAACCCATTTATTATTATTATTATTATTATTATTTCTTTTCTTTTTTTATCAGTATTATACACGTAGGTGGGGGAGCTCACCATCCACTCACTCGATGTAGTGCTGCTCTCGGGTTCCTGCCCTTTCCTCTCCTCCTGCCTTCTTTCCTCCCTTCGTCTTTTGTATTTCTTTCCCTCATTCTTTCCTCTTCCTTCTGCCTATGGGTGAATCTACACTAAGTGACGAGCCAAATGGTTTCCTGTACACCATGAAACCATTTATTATGCTGGGTGGTAACCGGTGGTAACCATATAACCAAATTATGGCGCCTGGTAACGGTTTAGTGGGTAATTATGGCGCTCCGATTGGATTAAGCCTGTGCGGGTTTCTATCCAAGGGATGGTTGGGGTTTATTGCTCACGTAATGCCACTCACGGCAAAGTGAGACTGGTCAAATCGTAAATGTCAGGACCAATTTGCCTAGCCGCGGGTTTCTACGTTTCTCATGGGGCAACAAAGAATTATTATTATTATTATTTCTAACTGCACACTACAATAATATTTTTTTACTCTGATCCTCGACTTTTTCTCATATCTACTCCTTTGCTATATTTCTTTTCTTCCAGCCCTTTATTCTTTTTTTTATTTCTGCTCCTTTACTTAGCTTTTCCATAATTATACTTGTTATTTTTCATTCTTATTTCTACTCCTTTAATATATATATATATATATATATATATATATATATATATATATATATATATATATATATATTTCCATTTGGGACACTTTTTTCTTTTCTTTCGTTCAGTCTTCTCATATTATTTTGCTGTATTTTCAATCTATTATTCAATTATTCACAGATTCCCAGCTCCCTCGCCCTACTTTCTTCAATGCTATTTTCACCATCATTCATTTCTTTTTTAGATTTTTATAGCACTCATGGTATTATACACGGACTGCACACCCCTCTTTTTTTTCTTGTGTGTGTGTGTGTGTGTGTGTGTGTGTGTGTGTGTGTGTGTGTGTGTGTGTGTGTGTGTGTGTGTGCCGTCCTTTTGGTATTACTCTTATTCCAATCATCTGTTGTTTAAATTCATCAACTTTTTTCCTTCAATTTTCAAGCAGCGTTCGTAAAATTTTCCCCGTCTCTCTTTCTCTCTCTCCCATCCATCACTTAAATATTCACGGATCCCTGCCGCCCGACCAGCCCCTAAATCTCACCCTTTTTTCTTTATATTACTCCTTTCGTTTTTTTTCTCTCATTTTTTCCTGTTTTTCATTATTCACGGATTCCAACCCTCCATTTATTCATTTATCTATACCCCATTTCAGTCTCTTATCCTTTCATTCATTGTTTTACCTTTAATTCATCTTTCATATTTTTATATCCATCATTTGCACTTCCCTCCATTTTTATTTCATATATTTACATCCATCATTTTCATTTCCTTTACTTTTTTCATTTATTTACATCCATCGTTTTCGCCTCCCTGCTACTCTTTTTATATATTCATCATATTCATTTCCATTCTTTTTTTTTCCCCCTTCAGTTCAATCCGTCATCTTCCTTTCCCTTCCTCTTTTTATATATTTACATCCATCACTTCCATCGCCCTTCGTTTTATCATACTTTTACATCCGTCATTTTCGCTTTCCCTCTCTTTTTTTATTATTTTCTCTTTCCCCTCCTTTTTTTTTTCCTCTCTGTCTGTTCCATCCGTCATTTTATTATTCACGGCTCCCCGCCCACCCTCCTCTAAATCTCCCTCTCCCGCAAAACTCGGCCCATTCCCACCTTCCTCCAACCCACTTCCATCTTCATCCAAACTCCTAATTCTCTTTAATCACAAATTCTCCCCTAGCCATTAATTCCCAGACGAAGAGCCCCCCTTTTTCTTGATTCTCAGCCCCCTCTGCCCCCCCCTCACGCTCTCCCTCGCCCCCTTCACGCTCTCCCTTGCCCCCCCGCCTCCCCCCGCCAATTGTAACTTACTGCCCAACGCTGCCGCTGTGTTTTTACCCCGCGCAGGATTTCGGGAAACTTGGAAATTGCGAGATACGGGTCGGTCTGGCGTAGTTCCCCCCTCAGAGTAACTATATCATCCGTTTTCTTTTATTGTTGGTATGAATGTCGTCCACGGCTTATATTGTATTTTGGCTGTTATTTCTATTTTTGCATTTTTTTGGGGAGGGGCAAGGGGGCTTCAGGAAATAAAGAATCTGCGACATGCGGAATATTTTGGCGTAGTTCAGGGAGTGATTGTGAAAGTGAGATTAGTGTGTACATGAATGCGTGGTATGGCAATGATGGCGTGGTTCCGTGCGTGATAATTTGTGAATGATGACCGCCACTCTACTCATGTGTCCATCTACTCTTTGCAGGTGAGTAAAATTAGTACTACGTGGTAACTATGGTAAGCTGGATGATGAAGTAACGCTGCAACCCAGAATAATGCGTCAAATACCCACCACAGACTCAAAGGCCTAAGGTACAGAGGCAAGCGGCGCGGCCAAGCACCTAGTAGCGTCTGTCCCCACCCCCCTACCTCGAGAATTATAATGGAATTTCCGAAACAATGAATTCTGGCTACTGTATCTCCATTTTTCCCATCTTTTATATAATTATTGACCATACTTTCTCGCCTTTCACCATTAACTTGATTTACTGTATTTTCTCACTCATGTTAACTCCCAATAAAAATCTCTCGAGTACGGGTATTTTATTTACTATTTTATTTTTTGCGCCTTGCTGCTAACAATTATATTCAACTTATCGAAGGCCCCTCGTACTGAATGGGTTTATCAAGGTTATATCTAAACTCTTTATTGTGAAGATTTAGGCCAAAACTTAATAAAACTAAGGAGAAGGCCATAAGAATATCTTACAAAGACATCCCCAGGCTCGGTGTTTCAACCAAGTCCTGTTCGTTAAAGAGTAAATTGGGAATCTTGATATTCTCGATCTTTTTCTGGCAGTTTTGTTCTAATTTCCTTCGTTTTCATGTCTTTTTTTTTCTTCTTCCATCAATTTTTTTTTTTTTTTTCCAACAATATCCGTCTGTGCAAAATCACTTGATGGATTCTCTCTCTCTCTCTCTCTCTCTCTCTCTCTCTTTGCATCTTTCGCATTTCTGGTCAATATTCTGGTTACATTTCTCCCTCCGTTTTTTATTTCTTCCTTTCCCTTACCTCTGAATTTTTTTTTTCTTTCATCGCTTCCTTCTTTTTTTTCACATATACTAATTAAAAATGCCATTATTATTATTATTATTTTTGCTACGTTATTTTCACGTTTTTTTAGCTTCAGATTATTTCTTTGTCTTTCCAAATTTTCGAATCCGTGTTTCCTCTCTTCATATTAGTTTTTTATCTTTTACATTTTGCTTCTGATTTTACCAATCTTATTTTTTTTTTAACTCTTCTTTCACTTGTTTTCGCTTTTGCTTACATTCCGTCCTCTTCACTCGCGTTTCAATTTTTATTTTAATGGTTCGTTCAATATTCTTTTCCCGTAATACACCGTCTATATTTACTACTGTGTAACTTTTTTTATTATCGAACTGTCTCTTGTTTTGGTTACCCTCATTTAATTTCCACGGTTTTCACAGTTCTAATTTATTTAGTCACATGGATATGAATTTATATATCTTGTTCAATTCCTTCATATTTCCCTATCAATATTCCTACTTCATTTACTTTCACAATAAAAAATACGTCTAAGATTAATTTTGGGCTCTTTATTTCTCATTTTAATCGATTTTGACTTTATTTCTCCACACGCACTTTCTTTTCTTATGGTACTGCCCAATTTACTTTTCAATTATTAACGACTGTTTATGGCATCATCATCTCTGCTGGTTTCTTAGCTTTTCATGCAGTTCTTCATCTCTGTTCACTTGTGATTTATATTTTCTGCGAACTTTTATAATGCATCATTCAAAATATTGGTGATAATTTTGGCTACTTTTTTGTTGTTGTCTATTTTACCAGTATATATTTTTTTCCTCTCCCTCTTAAGTTTTTTTCTTCCCCAAATCCTTTCCAGTTTAAACTACCATGTTCTGTAACTGCTCTTATGCTATGTGACGAAATAATCTTTAATAATTTGCAATAATACTGTCAAACATTATAATTCTATCTCCCTGATTTTCATAACTATACCGTATTTCTTTCCCATGCATACGTGTGTGTGTGTGTGTGTGTGTGTGTGTGTGTGTGTGTGTGTGTGTGTGTGTGTGTGTGTAAACTTTTATATACGCCATCCTCTTGGATTAGTTTTTATTTATCACTTCCTCCCAACCCACTTTTGAACTAATTTTTTTTCTTCCTTCCTTCCAGTGCTTCTCCCTCCTTCATTTGTCCTTAATTTACGAGTCATTCATCTTCCTTAGACTCACTCGGCTTTTATCTTTTCACCTCCACACACACACACACACACACACACACACACACACACAAACTCTCCTTCCCTCTCTCTCTCTCTCTCTCTCTCAGGGCCGTTTTTCACCTACCTATTGTCTTCCTCCTTGCATTAATCTCCCTTTCTTATAATCGCTTCTCTTATATTTTCCTAGTTTTTTCCTTCACTCTTCCCCTTTTTCCTTCACTTAATCCTCCCTTTTACTCTCCCTTTCCTTCCTTCTTTCTCTTTCATTCCTCTTTTCCTTCCTTCTTCGTACGTTCTTTCCACTTTTATTCCGTTTCCTTCCATCTTCTTCCTTCACTCTCTCCCCTTCCTTCTGCAATTCTCTCTCTCTCTCTTTCTCTCTCTCTCTCTTCCTTCACCCCTTCTCCTCTCGCTTCTCTCCCTCCATCCTTCTCTTCCTCTCTCATCAGTGGCAAATTACGTTTTCTCTCCTTCCTTCATTCCTCCCACCCTCCTTTTCTTCCTTCCTCCTCCCCCTCTTCTCCCTCACCAGTGGCAAATTACGCTGTCTTCTCTCCAAAGGCTGTAACTTACCTCCGCTACAAATCTCTTTCTCTCTCTCTCTCTCTCTCCTTACATACCCAACCCCTTTCTACCCCCTTCCTCCCTCTATTTCACTCCTTCACTCATTCTTTTTCCCTCCCTAATTTTCACTTTTTTTTCTTACTCTCTCTCTCTCCCTACCTACCTACCTACCTACCTACCCAACCCCTTTCTACCCTCTTCCTCCCTCCATTTCTCTCCTTCACTCATTCTTTCTCCCTCCCTAATTTTCACTGTTTTTTTCTTACTTCCCTCCTCCCCTCTCTTATTTTCCCTCCTTCCGTCTTTCATTTCCTTTTTCTTATTTTTGATGAAGGAGCATCTCTTAAGAACGACCCCGTCGGCCAGTCACGCCTAAGGATTTTCACACATATGGTGCCTCACTTTAGCTTCTTCATTTGCTCTCCCCTTTCCTTCTCTCTCTCTCTCTCTCTCTAAGACTAATCAGCTATATCCTCCATTAACTCCTTCACTGCATGACATCTCCTTAAGCTGATAATAATCGTCTTAAGTTCCTGCGCCTTACCTTGGCCAGATTCTCTTTCTCTCGCTTTCTCTCTCTCTCTATCTCTCTCTCTGTTCTCTCTCTCTCTCTCTCTCTCTCATCCATTTCCACTTTTTATTTCAGTAACTTGGTGCGACAAAAATGGCAACATTACATCTCAACATCCTTCCCATAGCACTTCTTCGTGACTAGCATCATATCTTATGCCCCGTTTTCGTGAGGCTTTTTAGACCGATATCGTCCATTTTAGACCGGTGTTATTGCTGTTTCTGGCAAGACAATCAGACCGGTACAGATTGGTCGAAAGCAGTCCTACCCCAGAGGCTAGCCTAGGCCAGACCGGTGTGCGCACAAACGTATGCGCGTCAGCAACAGGCAAGAAGGAGGCAGGAGCGTCCATGGCAGGGTATAAACATCGGTGGACAACAATGGCGGACTTGGGAATAAGGTTTGTTTTACATTAGATTTTTAACGCTAGTAGAAGCCCGTGATTATCCAAGAAGGGAACCAAATAAATCTCACCGTGATGTAGAGGCTTTGTATTACTTTAGATCGCAAGTAATAAGATTATTAAAGCATTATTGACCGAAATAAAATTCGTGGGGAAGCAGTAGGATAGCTTAAAATTCGTCGAAAGAATACAGACTCAGTCATCTTCAACTTTAAATGTATTGTGAACCTTTAAGACAGGTTTCAACCCAAACTGTTCGGGAATTCGACAAGAATCTTATATTTCTTACCGTTGTGACATTCCTTTAGGCCACTCCCAATCACTCTTGCTGCCAATAGGAGGCTGGACAGGATCAGACCGACATTTGCCTGTTCTCGCGACCACTTATGGGTCCAGATCGATCTAAACTGGTCTTAAGTGGCCCGCCAAAACGAAGCATTAGTATTTCTCTCTTACTGCAGCTCAGCATTGAAGATGGGAAGATGGCAATTCCACAACAAGAGAATACAGTAACAATAAATCTACGTCATCGTCCTGGAAGGGTTAAATACTCCACTACGACGACGTCATTAGGGGTCATTCTTGTCTCCATGTCATTTTCTTTCTTTTTTCTTTTTTTCACACTTCCGGAAGGACATCTCGCAGCGGAAGGGTCCAACTTGTGTAATTAGGAAGTAAGTTTTTCTATTAAGGCCGGACCCCCTGGCCAGGACCGTGAGATCTGTGTGGTCTGTGTATCTGTGTAAGTGTAAATCATCCCTCCAGTGTACACTCTTAACCCCCCTCACCTCGGCAACATCTATCGATCGATCTGTTTTTGTATCTATCTATCTGTCTATTTTCCTTTTGACATACTTTATTTTTATTAATTTTTGCCAACACCAGACGATTTATTTTTTTCCTTTATTTTTTTAAATTTTTATCACCAGACGATTTATTTATTTCCTTTTTTATTAATTTTTGCTAACACCAGACGATTTATTTATTTCCTTTATTTTTTTAAATTTTTATCACCAGACGATTTATTTATTTCCTTTATCTTTATTATTCTTTGCTAACATCGACGATTTATTTATATCTTAAGGTGAACGTCTTATGATGAGGGGGTTACTGAGGGTCATATATAACCCCTCCAGTTATTAAAGTCTCCCCTAAGCTGAAGAAAACCGTCTGAAAGTAGCAAGAATAAGACACAAGACGTCCTCGTACTGAAAGGGTTTATCGCTCCACCTCATGAACCCTGCATCCTCGGTTTTACTCTTGCTCTCTCTCTCTCTCTCTCTCTCTCTAATTACCTTTGTTTCTCTCCTCCTCTCCCCACTTTCCCCATCTTCCTTTTCCCCACTCTACCCCTACCCCCCTCTTTCCCCCCCAAATACCACATCCTCGTCCTCTTCTCCCACCTCCCCACTCTCCCCCATCCCCCTCCGCCAGGGTCTCTTCCCTCTCCCCCCCTCGCAATCCCTCCCCCATCTCTCCCCCCCAAATACCTCACTGACCTAACTTTTTTCACCTTCTACCAATCTTATCTCAACCATTTTATTCTCTCTCTCTCTCTCTCTCTCTCTCTCTCTCTCTCTCCAAATACCTCACTGGCCCAACTTTTTCCACCTTCTACCAACCTTATCTCAACTATTTCATTCCTTCTCTCTCTCTCTCTCTCAATTTCCTCCCTACCTCCCTCCCCCCTCCTCCCCTAGGTACTCCGGGGCCTAATTCATCCCCCAAGTTACCTCGTTGGTCTAAACTTATTGCGCCTTTTACCTCTCTCTCTCTCTCTCTCTCTCTCTCTCTCTCGCTCGCGAATTCTTGCGCTCCGTCTTTTTGTCTTTCTTTTTTTTTTCCTCCCTCTACGATTCCTACCTTTCACGTGGTCTTATCTGTTCTCTCTCTCTCTCTCTCTCTCTCTCTCCCTCTGTGTGTGTGTGTGTGTGTGTGTGTGTGTGTGTGTGTGTGTGTGTGTGTGTGTGTGTGTGTGTGTGTGTTTCGCGTTCTTTGCACCAGCTAAATGTGGTCTCTCTCTCTCTCTCTCTCTCACTCACTCTCCGATATCTACCTTTCACACTCTTTTATCTCGCGCCTGAACTTCTGCACTCCTGAACTTTCTCCCCCTCTTCCTCTTTCTCCCCAATTCTCTCTCCCAGGCTCTTTTCCTCCCCGCGAGTCTCCTCTTATCCACAAAAATGCATTCGTTTCAAAGGTGGCTATTTTTTTTTTTAACAGGATGATACAGTGGAAGGGAAAAAAAAAAATGAAGATGACACGAAAATTGGGAGCTGACTCATTAGTGTGTCTTTGTTATTCGTTGTCTTTATTTTACGTGTCCTTTAGTCGTTGTCTTTAATTTAGCGTTTCCTTTATTCCTTGTCTTTTATTTGGCGTTTCCTTTACTCGTTGTCTTTAACTTTACCTTTACTATCAGTCTTTATTTAACGTTTCCTCTGCTCGTTGTCTTTAATGTTTCCTCTACTCACTATCTTTATTTAATGCAATTTAATAATGATAATGCCTCTATTGCGATGACATTTTATTTTACTTTTCTTGCCATCTTTAATTATATGCGGATCTGCAGAGACTTTACGAGCTAGCGGCTTTACATACGTCCTGCATTTACCCCTTCAGCAACAGACGGTTTTCCTAGGCTGAACAAAATCGTCTGAAAGTAGCAAAAACAAGCCATTAAAACACATCATCTTAATCAAGGCATTTAAATACGAATACTGAATGTCTGCTACCCCTCTGCCGGTAGCAAAGGGTGAAAGAAATACGAGTGTTATTATCAGTAATGACCTAAAAACACACACACACACACACACACACACACACACACACAAACAGTATAAAGCACCAAACAACAGGGCAAACAAAACGCCAGGCTTTATCTCACGGAACCTCCATCACAAAACACCAGATAATTTACTCGTCACATTTTATTAAGGTAAAAAAAAATAAAAATAAACTTAAGATGGTGATCCGATGTGCCACGAAAACAATCCCAGCGCTGCGAAATTTGACCTACGAAAAAAGACAGGTAACATATTTTCGCTTCAAGTTATCAATACAAGACTGCATGATACTGATCTCGGGAATATTCACTGGTAATACAGACAGATTGATTGACAGACAGACAGACAGATAATAAAGATATAGCCTCATGCACACAGAAAGACAAATAAATCAAAGTGCTTGGTATACTTTCCTTGTCAATCACGAAGGGTGCTGATAAACTGTGCAAGTGTGCGGCAATGTACGTCATATAATTCAAACAATAACTTTAATATGTACAAAAGTTTGGTAGGCAATGCGGATCAGACTGTGTTTCAATTAGATTTTTTTTTTTTTTTGCTTAATCTTAATATTCCTAGGCAATTTCATTCCGCCTGGGGAAGATTTTTTGAACTGGAGGGGTTAGATACAAAACTGCCTTCATTACTCCATGCCTTACCAGGGATCTTACCGAAATGGGCAAAAAAAATCGTTTAGTGTTTGTCTAATTAAAACGAAGAAAATAATCGTCTAGCGGGACCCTAATTAACACGAAGAAGACGCCATCGCAGTGTGGGAGAACCAGATCGACAAAGGGAGTAGCAGAGGGAACACAGGGGGTCAATGAGGGGGGTCAAATGGATGGTACTGCAAATGATGTTCGACCAGCCCTCAACACTGGACCAAAACTGCAGCCCTTCATCACAGCCAAGAGGAGCCATTCACGAAACACCCTAACCAATTCCTACCACAAACCACTCTACATAAAAACACCCTAATACATTCCTACCACAAACCAGTCTACATAAAAACACCCTAATACATTCCTACCACAAACCACTCTACATAAAAACACCCTAATACATTCCTACCACAAACCAGTCAACATAAAAACACCCTAATACATTCCTACCACAAACCAGTCTACATAAAACACCCTAACCAGTTCCTACCACAAACCAGTCTACATAAAACACCCTAACCTATTCCTACCACAAACCAGTCTACATAAAAGTAAATAGTTATGTAAATCATCTCAGTTTACCTTATTTCTAACTATATTTTCACTCTAGATTGGTTGTCAAATTTTTAGGAGTGAAGGTAAACTTATAGACAAGCAATTCAGTAAAAAAAATAAATAAATAATCAGTTCAAGAATGTGAATACGGTACCAGGGCAATCGAGGAAGAGCAGCTTGTATTGGAGGCGGATAGATAAAGATAGACCAAGATAGACACTGATAGATAAAGAGGTCGTTGGGGCAGGCACTTACACGCGGGGGGTCGTAGCAATGAGGCGCCTCCCTTGGGCAACGCGTGCAACTCTCCAGCAGGCGAGATTGCAAAAGTACATTAGGAGTGGTGAAGGGTTAACATTATCGTCGGCAAAGAGGGCTCCCTAACACCTCTTCCTTAGCG
>NC_137000.1:8284130-8301630 GCF_032717465.1 Coenobita brevimanus | reverse complement strand
CGTACTCAAGGGGTTAAGCCACTTCAGCTCAATGACGTTATTTTTTTCTTTTCTTTTTTTCTTTATACCTCCAGACGATTTTTTTTTCAGTCTGGGAGAGGGTTTTTTGAGCTGGAGGAATATTACTGAACATGAGGAATATTTTTGAACTGGAGGAATATTATTGAACATGAGGAATATTACTGAACATGAGGAATACTTTTGAACTGGATGAATATTTTTGAACTGGAGGAATATTACTGAACATGAGGAATATTAATGAACTGGAGGAATAATTCTTATCTTGAATTCTCTCTCTCTCTCTCTCTCACTCTCTTTCTCTCCACGAGTATACAATATGTGCTACTTTCTCACGCTCTCCGTCTCTATCTTACGCCCTGCCGCATCGCTATTATATACAACATACATTCTCTCTCTCTCTCTCTCTCTCTCTCTCTCTCTCTCTCTCTCTCTCGGTTCCCAAACTTCTTTCTTCGCCTAAGCAATACAATTGACTCTAGTTTATAACCCAATCCCCTGCTCTCTCTCTCTCTCTCTCTCTCTCTCTCAACCTTTCCTCTTTTATCTCTTTCCTCTCCTCGTACTTCTTGTTATATCTTTCCTCCTCCTCCTCCTCCTCCTCTCTTCTTCACCTTGTCTTACTCCTCCTCCTCCTCTTTCGCACGATCCTTCCACTACATAACCCTGAAATAAGCAACACATCGTAGAGAGAGAGAGAGAGAGAGAGAGAGAGAGATGTAAGTAGGGTGGATGGAGAGGGGAAATAATAGAGAACGAAGGAGAAAAAGGAAGAGGAGGAGGAGGAAAGCAGACATAAAAAGGAAAGAAGGATGGAAAAAGAAAGAAGGAATGAAAGAAAGAAAAAAAATGAATGAATGAATGAATGAAAGAAAGGAAGGAAGGAAAGAAGGAAGGAAGGAAGGAAGGAAGAAGGCAAGGAAAGAGAGGAATCCACAAAGAAACCCTCTATATTACCCCCACGAAAAAGGAGGGAAAAAATGGAAGGAGAGAAGAAGTGGGGGGAAAAGAAGACAAAGGAGCGACGAAAGGCAAGAAGAAACGAAACGAGGGAGAAAGGAAAGGAGAGAGAAGACAGCGGTAATGGTGGGTGACAACACGAAAGGAAGGAAGGAAACAAGGAAGGAAAGCAAGGAGAATGGAAATTAGAAGATAAGGGTGAGTAAGAGGAAGGAAGGAAGGAAGGAGGGTGAGACGGATGGAAGGAATGAAAGATGGAAGGAGGTTGACAGGGAATTAGGAAAAGAAAGAAGGTGAGTAGGGAAGAAAGGAAAGAGGATGCTAAGGAAGAAAGGAAGGAAGCGAGACTGTCAGGAAGGAAGGAAGGAAGAGAAGCTGTAAGGAAGGAAGGAAGGAAGGAAGATAAGAAAGACAGGAGAGAAAATAAGCCACAGGAGAATCCCAATATTACCTGCGCCAAAACCACGATACAGCCACAAAATATTACAGGCGAATAGCGATGATAATACTGCTAATACCACACACACACACACACACACACACACACACACACACACACACACACACACACCACACACACACACACACACACACACACACACACACACCACACACACACAAACAATAACAACAACATACACAACACACATCGAAAACACAACTAGGGTAATATTAAATGACACTAATCTTAAACAAATAATTCAAACACGATCATTTAAGCACCACGACCACCACCGCCAATCATCATCATCATCATCATCATCATCACCATCATCATCATCATCATCATCAAACGTGTTTTCCATGTACAGAGTATTTTGGGGAGAATTGTGGTAAATATTGGCCTATGATATCTTGCGGGGCGTGAAAAGAAAAAGAACCAATTTTCTGTTCCATTTCTTAACTTCCGTAATCTAGGCGCTCCAGAGGTGTGTGTGTGTGTGTGTGTGTGTGTGTGTGTGTGTGTGTGTGTGTGTGTGTGTGTGTGTGTGTGTGTGTGTGTGTGTGTGTGTCCCGGCACAAACTTACACAACCCGTTCCCTGACGACCAGCAATCCTCCCGTAGAGTGTTACACTACCGCTTTCACACTCACGGAACCGCCGATACTGAAGCAATCTTGGGCTGCTTCACTCAACCCTCTGCATCCGATAACGCACCATGTCACTTTACTCTTGCTGCCTCCACACGATTTTGTCAACTTTGGCGAAACCATGTGAAGTGACGTGGATGAAAACAGGTCTCCATTAATCCACTCTTAGCCTTAAATCCCTCCTTAAGGTGAATAGAACTGTCTGGAGGTGGCAAGAATAATCCAACAAAATAAGTCACTTGATTCATGGGATTAAGGGAGGACGGACTGCTAATCATAAACTAAAATATTAAATCCGAACTCAAATACCTGGCTAATTAAAACTTAAACAAGATGCCAACACCCTGAGGGGAATGCAAGATGGTCTCCACACAGCTACGGTACACTGACATGCTTCTGATTAATGAACACACTAAAACATAGGATCTCAAAATCTGCATGTTTATATAACGTTTTACCCCAAAAATCCACTTAAAATGTCAAAAAAGAAAAAGAAAGAAACAAAGAAAAGGGTGGCTAAGGTTACTGGCCCATGCAACAATTGTGCCACGTCTGAAGCGAATTGGTGAAGAAATAAAGGAATGGCGTCAAACTGAAATAAAGGCGTTTGAAAGGAAAAAAGAAACAGAGGAAATACAGTAATTCTCTACATGTACGAAGGAAATACAGCATAATGTGGAGAAGCAACAATACCCGTAAGTAAACTCGCTTACGTGTGGAGGGGAGTGTGGAGGAGGCAAAGCGCTCCCTTCCCTTCCCATCTCATTTATTATAACCAATTTAATATCATAACACCAGCCTGAATCTCATTTCCAAAGTGTTCAATTACATACATCATATTCTAGGCACGACGTTATTTTCTCCTATGGGAAATACTCATACACGATATTAAACCATTTTTAAGATAGGCAAATATCCACAGAAGTTGATTACTGACAGAAATAACTATATTCGGTTGTACTTTTCCACTTAATCCCTTCTGCATTTTTTTCCTTTATTCCTTCCAGTCTGTCTATCTATTGCCAGACGCCTTAATCCCGTAAGAGGTGGCCATAAACAAATCGCCTCCACGTCGCCCTGTCCAACGCAATTTCACTGCCCTGCTCCCAGCTGACATCCCACCTCACTCTCCATCCTCTCCACATAACCAAACCACCTCAGTGTGTTTCCTTCCAGCCCAATGACGTACTTCCTTATTTTCTTCTTGCTATCACCAGACGATTTTATTCAACTAAGGGCACACCTCTAGTAGTCAAAGGTTAATGAAGGCTGTATCGCTAATTCCTCCAGTGCCAAGAGCCTCT
This sequence comes from Coenobita brevimanus, assembly GCF_032717465.1. Taxonomy (NCBI): domain Eukaryota; kingdom Metazoa; phylum Arthropoda; class Malacostraca; order Decapoda; family Coenobitidae; genus Coenobita; species Coenobita brevimanus. The sequence continues at coordinate 8,298,257 of NC_137000.1, read as the reverse complement.
CCAAAACCTAATGAAACAGAACTGGTAGGAAAAACGTACGTCGTCGGAGTTTGATTGTGAAGTGTGTGGTAGCGAGTGAGTGAAAATAAAAACACAGACATTTTCATCTCAAAAGTTTAAACTCAGTAATGTTCGAATATTCACTCCACTTTTGTTGTTTTGTGTTTGGCGGTAGTGTGAAGACAAAATCAGAAAGACAGGTAACCATATACACAAACTAGAGCCCAGAAACGTTATCTCCTCCTGATATAGAGCCAGCGGTCTATATGGCCTTAATTCTCGTAGGCACAGACGGCTTTATAACACATCATTAACGATAATATTTCAGGTATTTCATCTTACGTGCCTCATGCTCACGTCTTCTCTTATACTCTGAGTTAAAGCAAGATACAGTAATGTCATGCAGTTGAGGGTGAGTCAGGTTGAAGGGGTCAATACTATTACCATTAACCCCCCCATGGTAGTGCCAAGTCTAGTATTCCTTCCCAGCTACTGTCAGACTAAAGTCGCTTGCGTGGGGGTCGTGGGAGACTGAATGTGTTAATATTTTCTGGCGGTTACTTTTCCTCTAATACGGCATCTTCCACCACTAATATACAAGATTATATCAATCTCTTCACTACAGCGGCATCTGGTTCATACTATTCTTCCTAGCTTTTTTTTTTTTCTTCTTTTTTCCTCGGAGCATGTGTGGCTTTTCGATGTGGAGAGGTCTGATATATACACAGCCTTCATCCTTCCACTACCAGACTGGAATAAAATCTCTGAATATAATCGTCTGGTTGTAGCAGCGACACACACACACACACACACACACACACACACACACACACACACACACACACACACACACGTCCAAAATAAGTAGCTGAGAACGAGATGTTACGAAATATTCAAGTCAAAAAGAATACGGCCCTGTAAAAGACAGTCATTCTCTATACAAAAGTGCAAAAAATACAAGAACACAAATACAAAAATCAAAATACAATAACAAAAATACAAAAAATAAAAATGTAAAAATAAAAATCAATTGCAAAAATACAAAGAATAAATAAGAAAAATACAAAATGCAAAAAATAAAAATAAAAAATCTCCCTCCCCGCCCTTCATCCCCTCATACAAACAGCTGTCTCCCCTCCCTCCCCCTCCTCCCCTACACACCCCAATACTGAAAAACTCTAGATAAGGGCCAGGATTTACAAATATACTTACAATTAATTATTCCCTCTCGTACCCCACACTTTCGAAAAACAGGAAGAACAAAGATATATGAGACCTTCCTGCTCTTCCCTTTGTTCGTTCTTCCTACAAAATAATAACAAAAAAAAGCTCATGATAATTTTCCTTTTTTTTTTTCCGAAAGAAACCCATGGCAAGATTTTACATTCAGGATTCATTTTACATTCAAGATTTTACATTCCCTTCATTCGTCCTGCAAAAACAGATCTGAGTTATGAGAGAAACTTGGTCTGGAAAGTTTGTTGGCGAATCTGAGTCCTGTTCTTGAAAGCGATACCATTCCTTCTGCTTACACTTCTGGGGAATCGACGACGGTAAACACCCCACAACAAACTTTACTCATCCCCCACAAGCCCCACACACATGCCATCAAAACACCTCCGCTCCGCTAATACCATCCCTTCGTTCCGGAATGAGACAGGCATAGCATGCATTCGGTATGAACGGTGGGTATTGTTGTTGAAGTTGTGACATATGACGATGGGAGGCATATAGGGGGACTGCTGTGTCTCATGGAACGGAAAGTGAATTCTATGCACTAAGTCAGATCTCCCCCCCCCCCACACAAAACAAATACAATAATTAATAAACCTTTCGGACTCGAGTGAGTCTGGGCGCAGACTACCGTACCAGATCATTTAGGCTGTGGGAGACCACGCTACATTCCTGGCTATGTTTACATAGAAAAATAAAAAATAGGTCGAGCATCTGCAAAACAGAGCGTTAATACCGTGTCTTTTCTGGAACCATTCCATATAACTACTACTTTTATGCGTAGGTCTACTAAGCTATTCCCTTTATACTCTGCCCTGGCCTATAATTGCTGTCTTTCCATCTCGAACTAGAAAGGCACTCAGTGAAGCACATCTCTCCGACAAGGGCAACGTAATTTCCAGACCACTCTTCGTAATGGGTTAGGTTTTCTCATCACTGATTAGGGTTTCACAAAAAATGTTTTCGGGATCCAAAATTTGTAATACGATCTGGATCAGTCCCAAAGTGGATCGATTGTTCCCTGGGACATGGGCTGTCTGCCCACCAAATTTGGTCCAAATACCTCTTTTAGCTTTTGAGTAACCCTGCTAACAGACAAACAAGCAAACAAACAAGGGTGAAAACATACTCTCCTTGTCGGAGAGAATAATAAGCTGTAACAAGTGAGTAACATTAGATTATGATGCTAGTCATAACAAAGTACTATGGTGGGGATGTATAGCCATAAACATGTCATTTTCCAGCACTCAGCTACGAGAAACAAGCTGTAAATGGACGAGGGCCAAGTTAAAGTGAAAAGAGTGCAGCTGATTAATTACGACTGGAGTTATTCGCTGTTTTCTGACAATTATTTAACATCCCTGTATTCCACTCTCGGTACCGGCACACTCATTTACATAGCTAAGTTAGGGCGTGTGGTAATGAAGGGGATAAAGAAGCGGTATGGAGGCGCTTTAGTCCCGGGGTGCAGTCAGGGGTACGGGACAGTCTTGCTCCGTTGGTATTCATGAAGCCATTGCATTCCAAGAAGACGCGGGGACCTTCACTTCAGGCACCGGGAAGGGAAGCGTCTAATTTTACACGGATTTCTTTTTTCCTATTTTTCCTTTTTTTTTTTCAATTTTACAAGGCTTTCTTTAACCTGATTTTCCTGGTTTTATTTGACATGGGTTTTCTTAGTTCCTTTTTTATTTTATTTTTTTTTGGCTAGGATTTCTTTCTTTATCCTATTTTAATTTTACAGGATCTTCCTTTTTTCCTACTTTTCCTCTTTATATTTTAAAAACGTTTCTTTCCTTCTCTTATTTTTAATTTTACCAGGATTTTTTCTTCATTCCTATTACTATTCTTTTGGAAGGATTTCTTTTTCCTTTCTTTCCTTGTTTAATATTGCAAGGACTTCTATCTTAGTCCTATTTTCTTCTTTTTCGAAGGATTTCTCTCTTTTTCCTATTTTCCTTTCATTTCAAGATTTTCTTTTCATATATTTCTTTTTTATGAGGATTTCTTTCTTTTTCCTATTTTTCTGTTTTTTACAACGATTTCCTTCTCTTCCTGTTTTTTCTGTTTATAGGAGTATTTTACAAGGATTTCTTTTTCTTTTCTTTTTTTACTGCTCCTTTTCTTTCTATTTCCTATTTTTTTTTTATATTTTACAGGGATTTCTTTTTTCTATTTTTTAATTTTATAAGAATTTCTTTTTTTCAATTTTCTTTTTCATTTACGTTTTCTTTCTTTTTTTCCGTTATTTCCTTTGCTGTTCACGTTTTTCTTATCAAAGATTGTTGCCACGGTCCCACGTCTTTGTTTCTGATCCTGACTGGCCTGCAAATTACCAAGCATGTGCACACACTCACTCTCTCTCTCTCTCTCTCTCTCTCTCTCTCATGGGCTTCGGATATCTGGGTTGGAATTCTCAATCATACCTAAAATCTCTTCCCTGTCATACCAAAGATTTTTTTTTTTTTTTTTTATAGGAAGGACAACGAAATGTGAGTATAGAATGTCTCCAAGTCTCGAATCAATCCTACAAAACGCAAATCTTTGTTAGGAGCAAAAATTATCGCAGGTTATAACTTTTTTTTGTCCGGGAAATTCGGAACACTTCAAACCTTCTCACGTCTCTTGTTACTCTAGGAAAATACAAATCCATGTTAGGACAGCAGATCGATAGGAAATATACTGAGAATCCCACCCCAGGCTCGTAAAATCTTAATCTACAGTCTGACGTTTGATCTAGAGCTGGATAAAGGCATTAGTGTTGGGCTCTGTACATTTGCTTCACTGATGGCTCAACGTCTGAGGAAAGAGAAGCGGGGGAGGAGACATAACAACTGAGGTGAACTGTACATGGCCATAGCATCTCAAGACTTATTACTGCTTCTTTCCCCCCCCTAAACCCTTAAAATTACAACGCAAAAAAGGTATATAAAAACGTCCGAGGAACCATCAGACCCCCTCCAAAAAAAATAACCTAAAATAAAAAAATAAAGCAATATATATATACGGGACCAAATCGACATCAGACGCGGTTACGGTACCAGGTGTGTTTGATTCGAATGTGCCCTCTAGCCTGTTTGTTGTGTGTGTGTGTGTGTGTGTGTGTGTGTGTGTGTGTGTGTGTGTGTGTGTTTCCTTTGAGCTGCAAATAAAATATAAGAAGCAAACTTGGGGAAATGTCACGTATTCAGCTGCAGTTTTTACCTCGTTAGTTCTCTCTCTCTCTCTCTCTCTCTTTCTCTCTCTCTCTCTCTCTCTCGGGACGGGTGGTAAACAGTCGCTTCCATTAAACTCACACTAACACGGAATTTCTTCATCTAGTTAAGAGATTTTTCTTCCCTGCTTTAGATGTGTTTTGCAAGAATCTGAAACTAACTCCTCTCTCTCTCTCTCTCGTTTTGCAAGAATCTGAAACTAACTTTCTCTCTCTCTCTCTCTCTCTCTCTCTCTCTCTCTCTCTCACCTACCAATGTCGTTTTGATTTACCTAATAAGCAAAGTAAAACATTCTCTCTCTCTCTCTTACCTACCAATGTCGTTTTGATTTACGTAACAAGCTAAGACCTCTCTCTCTCTCTCTCTCTCTCTTTCCTACCTACCAATGTCGTTTTGAGTTACGTAACAAGCTAAAATCTCTCTCTCTCTCTCTCTCTCTCTCTATCTCTCTCTCTCCGCCAGACATACTCTAAGGGCTCAGTATTAAAACTTGTAGCAATAAGTTTGTAATTACCATCCCACTCGCCTCCTCGTCTAGCCAAAAATATTCCTCCTTACACTCATCCTAATCCTCATCTACCTTTATCTATCTAATTATTTTTATCTATTAAATATCACTAGCTATACTTATGTACTCTCAGGTATTTTATCCTCATGTATCTTTATAATATCTTTATGTATTCTTTTGTGTCCATGTGTATTTATCCACATTATCCTTATCTACCTTTATCTGTTCTTACTTATTCTAATCTATGTATTCTTATCTTTAATCCTACGTATCCTAATCTATCCTTGTATCCTTATGTATCCTTATCCTTTGCCAGGCTAGTGGGTAGGACTGTGATTTTATTCGGGCTTAAACCAGACGATTTCACTCAACTGAAAGAATGAAAGAGCCGACTGTCAGATTTATATTATTGGTTCCTCTTGACCGAGCCATTATGATTTTTTATTTACACTAACACCTGACGATTTTATTTACACCTGGCGATTTTATTTGCACCTGACGATTTTATTTACACTAACACCAAACGATTTTATTTACACTAACACCTGACGATTTTATTTACACTAACACCAGGCGATTTTATTTACACTAACACCTGACGATTTTATTAACACCTGACGTTTTTATTAACACCAGACGATTTTATTTACACTAACACCAGACGATTTTATTTACACCAACACCTGACGATTTTATTTACACCAACACCAGACAATTTTATTTACACCAACACCTGACGATTTTATTTACACCAACACCTGACGATTTTATTTACACCAACACCAGACGATTTTATTTACACTAACACCAGACGATTTTATTTACACTAACACCAGACGATTTTATTTACACTAACACCAGACGATTTTATTTACACTAACACCAGACGATTTTATTTACACTAAAACCAGATGATTTTATTTACACTAACACCAGACGATTTTATTTACACTAACACCAGACGATTTTATTTACACTCACACCAGACGATTTTATTTGCACTAACACCAGACGATTTTATTTACACTAACACCAGAATGCTCTATCTACCTGGAACACTGACGATATAATAAAAAAAAAAAAAAGTGATATAATACAAATGTACGCTAATTAAAGGGAAAAAAAATAAATCCATGAAACTGTATACACAAACTAATTAATATCCCCATCTAGGCTTTCCGAACGCCAAAATTCACGCGAAAAATAAGGACTGATATAATACGTCTAAAAATGGCAGGTGGGTGTTAGAGCCGAAGTGGTGACATGTGGAAGTGTATGATATGCAGGTGGACTACTGGGCCTTGGGAGCAGACTGTAAAGCCTAAGCTCAAGGTCGGACACATAGAAAAAAATAATAATATAACACTGTGACTACATCCTTTCCATAGCACTTTCTCGTTGCTAGCACTGTATTCAAGTGTAAATATCTTGCCACCGCTGAGCATTCAAGGTGGAGAGATGACAATTTTAGACCAAGTTAGACCGAAACAGAACACAATATGGTAAATTTAGTTAGACTTGGGTTAGGTGGTTAGGTTAGGATAGGATAGGTTAGGGAAGTTGAGGCTGGCTTTGGTTAAGAAGAGTAGATTAGAACAGGATAAGTTAGGGTATACTAAATTGGTGAGATTAGTGCAGTTTACGTTAGGTCGTTGGGATAAGGTAGATTAATCGCTTTGTTAAGTTAGGTTTGGTTAGTTTAGGATTATGCTGAATTATATTGTGGCAGATCAGGTTAGGTTAAGTTGGGTAGGATAGGGTAGACTGATAGAAAGGCTGGGTTAGATTATGGTAGGTTTGGTTAGGCTAGATTAATTACATTTAGTTGGGTTACGGTTTGTTACTTCTGAATATGTATACACCGCAGTAGATCTATTGGCCCATACCAGACAGTTGAGGTGTATGGATATGACTGTACTCTTTTCACTTTAACTGGACATAAAACCACCATCTCTACACCCTGAAAGTTGAACTGTAACATTAGCTTAACACCAGAATATGATGCTAGTCACGAAAGGATTCTGTGGAAATGATGCAGAGTCGTAGTTATGTCTTATTCTGCAACTGAGCTACGGGAAAAATGTTGCACAAGAAAGAAAATTATCTCCCACTTACAATGAATGAATTATAGGACAGTAAGACTAGGGGCTGGAATCCCACACACACACCATACAGATAGACCTCTGTCGTACCTATAATTGATTTCCCACGTGGAACAAGGAAACAAGAGTGCAGGAGCTTCACATGTTTCTTGCTTTTCCTGCAACACCAAGTCTTGGTTGCAGAAGGAAAGTTGCCGAAAGGTGGACAACGTGACGTGGATTTTTTTTTTTGTTTTTGTTTTTTGTTTTAGGGATAAAGAAAGGAGACTACTGATTATTCCCGTGTCTTGTTTACTTCCTGCGAAAATAAATCCGAGTTAGTCCGGGTCCGTTATAACAAAGACCCTGAGCAGTTTAGCATAGAATATTGTCAGGTGAGAAAAAAATAAACAATGAGATTTTCAAAGACAAATGTAAGTAAAGTTCTGAAGGAACTGCTGCTGGTGATGGCCGCGGGCGCCGTCTACTTTGTCACTTGCGTCGCCGTTTTGTACGCTGGAGCGCACCTCCTCGCCCGACACTTGCCGAGGCCCGACAACCTGCCGTCCCACTCCTGGCAGGAGCAGGGTTTCGGGATGGAGGGTCAGGACTGGATGGTCAAGTCCTTCACACCCCACGAGCTGGGTCTGCTGCCGTGCCTGGTGCCGCCGGAGAAGCTGCAGGTGTCGTGGGAGGACGTAGGAGGCCTCCAGGACCTGGTGGATCAGATCCAGGTGCAGGTCATCGCCCCACTGCAGTTTGCACGACTCCACCCACAGCAGGTGAACCAACTTCTGCAGCCCCCCAAGGGTGTCCTGCTATATGGCCCTCCTGGCTGCGGAAAGACCCTGCTAGCAAAGGCGGTGGCGAAGGAGGTGCAGGCCAACTTCCTGAACCTGGACATCTCTACGGTGAAAAACAAGTTCGTAGGCGAGACCGAGAAGAACGCGGCAGCCGTGTTCTCGCTGGCGGGGAAACTGCAGCCCTGCATCATCTTCCTGGACGAGATCGACACCCTCCTCACCGCCCGCGACGCCACTGACCACGCTGCTGACGCCGCGCTGAAGGGCATCTTCCTGCAGCAGTGGGACGGCCTCCTGACGAAGGCGGAGGCGCAGGTGCTGGTCCTGGCCGCCACCAACCGCCTGGAGGCTGTCGACCCCGCCATCCTGCGTCGCCTCCCACTGCAGTTCATGGTGCCCAAACCCGGCCTGGAGCAGCGCCGGCAGATACTGGAGATCCACCTCCGGGAGACTTCACTGGCTCATGACGTGAACCTGGACGATCTGGCAGCGCTGACGGAGGGGCTGAGTGGTAGTGACCTTCAGGAGATCTGCCGCAGGGCCAGTGTCAACCGTCTGGCTGACCATATGGATCTGCAGGGCAACTCTGGTGAGCTGAGGCCGCTGACCATGGCCGACCTGCTTGACGCCCTGGCGGCGATCACGCGGCGTCAGTCCTCCTCCTCCTCCCCCGGCAACCTTTATCTTTGAGCTGCAGGGAAGGAACTCCTTCGTGTGACAAACCTGGTGTAATCGACCTGCCCCTCAGCCCGGTTATATAAATGTCCCTCAGCTCACTGCCTACCCCCTGAGAGGAGGCTACTGGCCTGCAGGATGAGGGCAACTTCAGCCTGCAATCCACAGGGCTCAGTGTCGCGAGGCTCATCACCCCTACCTTGGGGCTCTTCTTTACTCCTGTATGAAACGAGCTAAACCCTCAACTCTGAGCCACTTTGACCGCGGTAAGGTTAAACATAAAAAAAAAAAAAAAAAAAAAGACAAACGCCCCCACTCTTTTTTTTAGATGGATAACGAACGGCCTTCGACAAGGAGAAATAGTACGAAAACGGGAGAACATCAGCAGCACACACTTGACGCGCCTCACATAGCCATCACACATCATTTCATCCACAACTTCCGAAGAAATTAAGGATTCATAATAAACAAAAAAAACTGCATGATAAACACCCATAGACAAAACCCGAAATGGTGAACAAATGAAAAAAAAAATGCATTCAACATTAATAAAAAAAAAAGACAACGTAACCTGATAAACACAACAGGGAAACTAAAACACTTAACACCGATAACTACAAAAACTCTACATATAAATTCAAAACTCTACGCATGTTTCAGTTACCTAATGATTCTGCCTGTGTTTCCAGAATACTGAAAAATAAACAGAAAACGCGGCAAGATAAAACACTCATAAACAAGCGCCTATTAAATAAAAAAGAAAGACAAAAAGACGACACAGCTAACCAAGTCAATCATCACAAAAGGCTTCTGAAACATCACTAACTCTAACAATGACACAGAATAATAATAATAATAATATAATAATAATAATAATAATAATAATCTACAGTATATTACAGTATAATGACCCGATTTCTGTATGTATGTTTGTTACCGTAACAACAAACACCGGTGCATGTAGCGCAATTTTTGTTAAAGCAAGGTACCTTTAAAATGCTCTAACTTGAAGAATAACAATTTCCAGTCCAATCGAGCCATCGATTCCCGAGTTATGACTCATTTCTGGTGTTTAGAATGGTCCGGCACTGAAATTACCAGCATGATAGAAGAGAGAGGTGTGACGTTGTATTATCACTCTCTCGTCTCTCCTTCCTCCCTCCTTATACTCCTAAAATTGTATAGTATAATTTAGTATAACATTAAACACTACTATCCTGCCTCTCTCTCTCCCCTCAACGGGTGTCTCAGCAGGATAAAAATGAGAAAATTCCTCGCTCCATCTCGCTCACGGCATATGTAAATCAAATTTGTTACCTTTCTACTGAAGATGGGAAGTGACTTGGCGGCGGCCTCCGCTTGAGGCCGCCAAAGACGGCCTTTGTGCGAGTAATAAAAACTAAAATTCTGAAACTGCTCAAGAAGTAATCAAAGAACTCCACATTCCAGATGAAAATACTTTTATCATTGTAGACCTAATACTAGGGGACTTCCGGCATGACTCAAAAATTTTTACGGATTTTGACCTTTAACCTTGATAGCAAGGTCAATGTCCTTCATACTATGCAGATCGTATTCACTCATGACCCATTTCAGTTCCACGGAGTTTGGTCAAAATCGGCCAAATACTTTCCGATTTAGCCGTTCACGGCGTGAGGCAGCCATTTTGATTTTCCTCAATATCTCAAATTTTTGTCAGATCTCAGTATCAATACCAGGTGCACTACTGTGTGTTGACGACTATATATTGGAACATTTGCAATCGATTCAGTAGTTTTTGTCGTGCAGGAGAGCAAAAATGGAAAAAATAACATTAAGGGCGCTTGTGTGGCGTTAGTGCTGGAAAAACAATTCTGTGCCAAAAGAAGCCTGCAACCAACATACATCACTCTCATAATTTCGTCTCTATCTCGAACGGTCTTGGAATGCCAGTCTTCTAGATCTGCCCCTCCCCCCCCAAAAAAAAAAAAAATCTATAATATCAATTCGAACTCCACAGAAATGATCATGGCATCATCCTCATCATTATCATCACCATCATCATCATAGTCATTATCATCACCATCATCATCATATTATCATCATCATCATCACAGTCATTATCATCATCATCATCATCATAGTTATTATCATCACCATCATCATCATACTCATTATCATCACCATCATCATCATAATATCATCACCATCATCATCATCATAGTTATCATCATCATCATCATATGGATATCTAACAGGAAGAATAAGCAAATAAAAAAATACACAAAAGCAAATACCCGCCAAGTAAATAAAATGCAGAGTTACACATCTTGACATATACAACACAAAAGGATATAGGTGGCAAATATGAAAAAATTGAGGAACGAAAAAAATAAGGGAAGAGCTAAAATTTTGAAACAGGTAAATATACCTAAATAAAATGAAGAAACCGCTGAAAGCATTGAAAAAGATGAATAATAAAGAAAAAAACACAGTCACCATCAGGAAGAGGAAGGAAGAGAGAGAGAGAGAGAGAGAGAGAGAGAGAGAGAGAGAGAGAGAGAGAGAGAGAGAGAGAGAGATTAAAGCCACCCACCTGAAATTCTCCCTCGGGCACTGACCAGGAAGTGATTGGCAGACTTCACCAAAAAGATGTCTGAAAAAGAGAAAACCAAATAAATAATTAAATAAATAAATGAATAAATGTAAAGATGGGGAGACGGTAAGAAGCGCTTGGCCATGGTGCTCATCTCAGTGACATAGACCTCTGAGCATGAAAATGATAAACGTATTTAAAACATGGAGGCAAGCAAGCAACTCTCATATATACCGTACATCTTTCGACGCAATTAAAAACTAAACAAAAAAGACAACTCCATAAAAAAAAAAAGTAGAAGACTATATTATACGTGAATAACAGAAAATGAACTATATAAAAAAAATAGAGAGTATTATAACCAAATAACTGCAAAAAAAAAAAAGAGCAAAAATTGTAATATGGAAAAACGTCATCTAAACCTAAAAAAAAGGGACGCCTAATTGTTAAAATAAATACCAGAAAAAAAAAAAACAGGAAAAAACAATCCCTTCAAAAGAAAAATCATAATGTCCTTTTGACACCTTACGATGAAAAGAAAAAAAAAAAAAGTCCAGGAAAAACTTAAGGGGAAAAAAAAAGAAAAATTATCAAACCTGACAATACATCAGTTAACATTACAGCTTTCAAACTACATATTAATACAAAACTGGAGCTACGAAATGTGTGAAATATAAGAAATCTCTCTCTCTCTCTCTCTCTCTCTCTCTGTCTCGGTTCACATGCCCTCTCGATAAACAGTAAGTGTGGTGGAATCACACTCAGGAGGTCTCTGTCGGAAGGGGAAGTGGCGAGGAGGAGGAGGAGGAGGAGGAGGAGGAGGAGAAATGGGAAAGTGAAGAAAGAGGCGGATAAGAGAAAGATGAAAAAGTACAGAGGAAGAAGAGAAAGAGGAAAGCTATACTCACTCTAACTACATCAACTGGAGGAAGGAATGGGAGAAATAAAAAATATAAACATTAAAGAAGATAAACGAAAGTGGAGAAGGAAAGAAAATACGACGCGTAAGCATGGATGAATAAAGAAGAGAATAAATGAAAAAGTTAATAATATATAAATGAAGAAGGAGAAATTATGATACGTAAGAACAAATGAGTGAATAATGAATACAACAAAAGTTAAAAAAATAGATAAATAAAGGAGGACTAGGAAAAAACTACGATAAACAGGAATACACGAGTGAATAAAGAAGAGAATAAGTGAAAGATTTATAATGAATGAATGTTATTAAATGATGGTTGACCCGGCGGAGTATCGCTAAGAAGCAGGGGGGGTAGGTATGCTCTTATCATCAGAGCTACAGTAAACCTTCAGATATGCACAAGAATTAAATGTACCACTCCCACATATGCACAAGAACTAAATGTACATGTAAATAAAACGAATAAATAAAGAAAGTCAGATCTAAAGAACATTAATCACAAACACATACACAAATATTTGCCATCTCTTCATCTACACTTCTGAATTATGACAGATTAACACTGTGATATGATGCTCGTTACATGGAAGTGCAATGCAAGGGACGCTAAACCGTAATACTCACTTATTCTGTCACTGAGCTACGTGAAAAAATCCGCATGGGACGAAAATCTGAGCCAAGTTAAGGTGAACGGACTAAAGGAGGGCGTCTCATAAAGCGCGTCTCATTACGTTCGAAGCTTTATGTGTCTGTCTGTCTGTCTATCTACTGTGTCTATCTATCTATCCCATCGTGAAAATCTTTTGTTTACTTATCTATCTACCCATCTCAGCGTCTTATCGCCTCAGAATCTTTGGTCCATCTACTTATTTATCTGTTCATCTAATTGTCTTTCTCATCACGACAAAATATTTTATGTCTACCTATCAAACTTTCTATTTATCTATGCATCTATCTATCTCGTAACAGGTGGCCACAAACAAATCGTCTCCACGTTTCCCTGTCCGCTTCCATTTGGTCACCCTTCCTCCGATTCATTCACCCCTCCGTCATATCTCACCGTTGTATCTCTCTTTTAATCTTATCCTCGGTCTCCCCCCCACCCCTCTCTCTCTCTCCCGTCCCCTCGCCCTCTACACTTCACTCAGATACACTCTTCTAGTCAGTCTTTCACTTCCCATCCTCTCCAAAATTTCACACACAGATATACACAGACGGAAAAAGATCTATGGATGAAAAATAAAATAAATAAAGCCAGTCAATCAAAGCTCCAGAAAGTTAATAAAAAAAATATATATCCAAAAAATTATCAAAAAAAGGAAATAAAATTAAATACAAGAATACTGAAGACCAAACGATAAAATATGTAAAAAGACAAATATTGCAAAAATACATAGATACAAATTCAAGAAATTAAAACAATAATATACTGAGAAAAAAGATAAAAGCACAAAGAGAATGCATATAACTAACAAAAAACACAGAGAAAAAAAATTAAATGTGAAAATAAAAGGTGATGTCCCGGCAGATTATCAAAAATACGATGAACGCGTTGCAGTGCATTTCTATAAAACTTTCACACACACACACACACACACACACACACACACACAAAGAAGCCAATTAGACATCCAAAAAATAAAAAAAAGGTAGAAAACGAAGAAATCAGATAACAAAAACGAACGCAGCACAAATGCCAAAAATAAAATGAAGAAAATAAAAAAAAAAGAGAAAGAGGGAGAGTAAAAGGTGGTGGTGGCGGCAGAGCGTCACTAATGAGGGAAAAGTCACGGAAAGCACTTTTGATCAGGCCCAGACTTTCAACACAAACAAAAGCATAAAAACTAAGTCAATAAATGAGTGACATTGGAAACAGTAGTAGTAGTAGTAGCAGTAGTAGTATTGGTGGTGGTGGTGGTGGTGGTGGTGGTGGTAGTAGCAAAGTAGTAATAGTAGTAGTAGTAGTAGCAGCAGAAGTAGTAGTAGTAGTAGTAGCAGAAGTAGTAGTAGTAGTAGTAGTAGTAGTAGTAGTAGTAGTAGTTGTTGTTGTTGAACATGCAAAATGTCTGAATACACAAGTCAAAGCTGTGAAAAGGTCAAATAAAACTGAAAAAC